>NW_019523655.1:215836-285757 GCF_002814215.2 Seriola lalandi dorsalis | reverse complement strand
GGGGTGCGTGTGTGTGTGTGTGTGTGTGTGTGGGGGGGGGCTGATGGAGTAAGGCCTGGTTTGCTATTGAAAATGCTTCTTTTTCTGTGCATTTTGAGGCCTTTTCATAAACACAGTGTAAAGCGGATATGTTTGGAAACTCAAGTTAATCTTCGCTGACATGGTTAAATTCCTCAGTCAGGAATGTTGTGAAACCCACGTTCTGTCACCAGCAACTCTCACTGTAATTGTACCGTAGGTTACGTCAATATGATTAACACTGTAACACAAGCGAACCCACCCCTCCCCGCACATAAACTCTGAGTGGAAATGCCAGAGACTGGAAGACGATACAGTGAAAGAGACACATCGTGATGTTACTTCTGCTTCAGCTGCAGAAAAAAAGAATTCATGTCATGCTGCCATTCACTTTTACACGCCTCCACTCCACCTAAAAACCCCCGACATAAAGAGCATGGTGATGTGGCTGCAAGTAAGTCTGATGTTCCTCTCTCTATTTTGCCTTAGTGCCTTATATAAACTACTACTAACTACACATGGACCAGAAATTAATTCCAATGTTTAAAAAAAAAAAAAAAAAAGAAGAAAAATACCAGCGACAAAATGCCACAAGATATCTGTGATATACTAATGACTTATTAATGATGCTTTGATATTTACGTAATCTCGTCAAGTTCTCTTTAATATATGTGCAAGAAGGGAGTTGAGGGAAACATACATAGATTCACAATTCATTTTGCAGAAATGTCTAAAATTTGCTTAAAACCTTCCATGGAAACATGACCGTCGACACATATTGGTTACTGTAATAGGTCGTATTTACGACCTGCGATCAGACAGAGAACGATCATTCAGTGAGAACATTTGGATTGTGAGTTTGGCGAAACTGAAAGCTCACATAAATGATGAAAAGGGCGAGAGTATGTAGTTGGGTTCTTCAAAAATGTCCATCAAGCAAACCTTTAGGCCTCATGAACTGACAGCAATAATGCAATTATATTTGTTTTCGTCCTGATTAAAATATACACAAAATATCTCCAAAACGAGTTCATAAAGCCAGAGTCAGAGGGATGTGTATCACTACCTGGACATGGAAGTTGAATTTGACGAGTCTATTATGTGCAATACCAGTTTAGTTAGCCATGTTTTGGAGAACACTGTTTTAGTTTTGAGCATTGTGACATAGTCACCCCCAAGTGTAGGGGCTACAAGCCTTTAGCATGGAGGGTGGGGTTGTATGACATCACCTTGTAGCTGTAACTCATTTTGCTGCAGCGGACCCTGTTGCATGTAGTGCAACACTAATCAAACATACTTGTTAGCTGAGGCCAGTCGCTTGCACATACGCCCATGATCTCAGACATGTACCTATAGTCACACATGTGCACACTTACACACAATCTCAAACATCACACAGCATGATCTCACACACGCACATAGACACGTGCTCATAGGCTACTTCCCGTAAATTTCTAGCCGCCTCCGTGCCCATAAGTACCACTGGGTCCCCATAGCGTGAGCAGTCCTTTTTAGCTGTATTATTTCTCAACATTCCCAGACAATGTCTACGGAGGGATCGCAGGAATCTCACCATGATGTAATCAGATGCGACACGCTAGCTACAAGCGTGAAGAGTTTTGTTATCCTTGTCTGATGCTGAAGCTACATGTAATATCAGGGAGATAAAGTGAGTATATATGTACTATGTTTGCACCGCTATTGTGAATTTGTAGGACACCTACCTACTTTGTCTGTATACCAGCATAACTGCCCATATAATTTCATTATTCAATTCATGTGTTGAACTTGCAGAGTATCACTTGGTAACGTCTGCACATCTAAGCTTCCAGGAGTGAGTGTGTGTGAGAGATTAAACAACAGCAAGCTTGTCTGTCTACAGTTCTGTGTATGTGTCTGTCCACATTTGTGTGTGTGTGTGTATGTGTGCATGCACATTCTCTCTCCCCGAGGCCAGCGGTGGGTGCCGGATAGGAGCACACGCGGCTAACACACTGCAGGTTGCAGTATGAGACAGGCCAGGTCGGCTGGTGACAGTGTGCAGCCCCTCTCCTGCCTCATTTATCTGCTATGGCAGCGGACAGAATGCAATTTCCTGCGAGGGGGAGGCCAGGGGGGATGGAGCGGTGAGGGGGCTGGGGGATGCAAAGAACATCAAAGGCCCCTGAAAGCTATCAGGAACTTGAGTACTGCCAGCGCTGCGTGCCAACTCGCCAGCCCTTGCTCACCCTGTGGTGCACCCGGACGTCAGCTACGGCTGTACACACCATTCACAGTGTTTGTTAATACGCGAGTGTGTGTGTGTGTGTGTGTGTGTGTGTGTGTGTGTGTGTGTGTGTGTGAGTGAGGAGGATAAAAATACCCCTCCATTTAGAGGCTCAGACACCTTGAGCTGGAGCACTCAGAGCAGCCATTAGGCACGTTGCAGTATGAGGAGAAGGTCACAGTTTATCACCCCTGCCACCCTACCTCTCCAACACAAACACCCGCTTGCTCTCCTCTCCTCTCCGTCCCTCCCTCCACCTCTCGCCCTCGGTAAAGCCGGCGGGCTGAGCGTCCTCCAGCTGCTATCAGCAGAGGTGAGCGGACGGGGCAGAGCAGGGAGGTTCGATTAGGACCATTTGGTGGTGTGCGTGTGTGAGCGCTCTGTAATGGAACTTCTAAATGAGAAGCAGCTTGGCTCAGTATGCTGCGGTTGTGTGTTTGTGTATATTAGTGTACATGTGTTTAGCTTCTGTGCCCATGCTGCCTGTAATCTCACTGTGTCTCAGTTCGAATGCCTTCCTCTCTATTCTCAGTGTTGACAAGAAAGCATTATACATTATTGCTTGCAGCCTTTTATATTGGCTGTTTAAATGTGGTTTATGTGCACTTAAATTCATATTAATGCACATTTGTGTGTATATTTGAATACATTTGATAGGGCATATGACAGGAAGTAGTGAGGCTACCCCGCCGGATTTCCTCTCTGCCTTCCCTATTTGGCCTCCTCCTATACTTCTTTTTTTATGTGGCGTTAAACAGGCCCTCTCTACAGAGCGGAGGAAACGCTCCGTCTGTGCTGTCACACACTTGGCTTGTATGACAGCACCTGCACCATATATGTAGATTTTTCACAAGCTTAGACGAGTCTCAGATGAGTGCGTCTCTTGAACTTGCATTACGAGGAAACTTTATTGTTCCTGTTGTATATCCAAAATACACGTTGATTGTACAGTGTGATAGCAGCTGGCAGCTGATTAAACAGTCAACAGCGCTGACCTCTGTACGTTCAAAATGTCTGCATCCATATGACCATGGCTGGGCCTCAGACAAACACAACATTCTCTGCATACACCAGCCAGCTGCATAGAGTCTTACATAGACCCTATCTACAGCCTATCACTAACAGGACGGCTGGTATTGCCTATGGAATGCTTTTGTCTTGGTTTGTGCATTACCGTGTGTGGGAGGTCATATAAGTGACCTCCACTGGTTGCCTTCCGCTGCTACATTTGTGCATTTCAGCACGAGACCACCTTACTTTGTCTTTCAGTACCAGCTCTTGGAGGGACGGTTAACCTGGTTACTTGAAAGGCTGGAGCTTGAGGTCTGGTCGGGGCTAGAAGGGTTGGACACCAAGGGTGGGATATCTTATCACGGCCATCAGAAATGCCTTGTCGGCAGCCATTCATTGGGCTTGGGGAAAATAAACCAAACTGCACCCCCCACCACCACCACCAGCCAAATGACTGAATTAGACAGATAACAGCAGACCACGGGGGTCCCCTCTCCCCTTTCCCCACCCGTCTATCACTCTTGCTCCCCCGTCTCTCTCCCTCTCCCGCTCTCTGGCTGGTTTTATTGGAGAGGAAACAGAAAACAGAAAGCCTCAGTGTGGGAAGCCACTTGTTATCTGAGAGTCTTGGGAATCGAGGCCTCGGCAGAGGCTTCACTCAGCGCACTAATGAAAGCAGGACAATTTGGCCGCTTTCGTTCCCAACATAGTCAGAGCCCCCATCCCCATCACAGTGCAGGTACTCCTTCTGCTTCCATTTGCCTCCCATCCTCAGCTTCCTTCTTCCTCTTTAACTGCTCCACACCATGACCTCTGGCTCCCTTTTGAGGCAGAGCAACCCCGAAATTCTGCAAATTGCTTTTGTTTGGCAAATCTTTTGGAAATGCAACTACAACCTGTTGTTCTAAATGCACTTACTTGTATCCTTTAATAATCCATATCAAATGATAAGTTGGACGAGCAGGGCCTTCACTTAAAACCAGCAGTTCACATGTTCGTTATTTTTCTGTGTGAATGACTTGCTCACTCTCAGTTCATGTGATAACAGGCCTAAAAGTGTAGTAACAGTGCACTTGCTGAAAATTTAATTTGACTGTCTCAGAACAGATCCTAGGATGTATTGTGCACGGCCTGTTTGTTAGGCCGGCCCCTATAGAAAGCATGATGGACAGGTTTTTAAAAGTCACACATGGCCCCTTGAACCATAGAAAATCCTCCCTATTCAACAGTTCATTAAGGCTAGAAGATTTAAGTTTCCACAACTAAACAATGCAGCAGAGATCCACTAAGTTCACCTTTGTTTGCCACATAGCTGAGGTTTACCATCCCCAGGTGAGCGACTGAGAGCTGCTCTCTGTTCTGATTCCCTCCGTGCTGTGGCTCTCCCAGCGGAGCCAGGGCAGGGAGGCAGCAAGGCCATGTGAATGCTGTTTAGTAAGGTAAGACTTGGCCGCCGGGCATCCGGAGAGAGGGCTCAGCTCCCTTTGTGGTGGATCCCTGACAGGTCGGGGCGATGCACAGACCAACCCCTCCCATCCACTTTCACCTGTGATATTGTCCCAGGTGGAGGGGTGGAGGAGGAGACAGAGGGAAAGGTGGAGGGGTTGCAGAGGAGGCACTGAGATGTCCCCATAGGGCATGGCTTCTGTGTAGCTCGATATCCCAGCGGGCTTTGCCGGCCTCCAGAGAAAGGTTAAATGAAGCCAGGGCTGTCTGACGGACAAAGGCCGCAGGTCAGCACCCGGCCCTTTGATCCATTCCTGCCCTCTTCAGACCACAGAGCCAGACCTTTTTGTTTCACCTTGGTTTTCTATCCCTAGGGCTAGCCTCCTTTTTTCCTCTCAATCTGCCCCCGACAATGGAGTCACTTACAAAGCTCTGAGCGTTGTATGGTCTGCCAGTCACCATAGGGGAAAGGTTTCAAAGGGAAGGTAGTGGGGCTCAGTGTCTCCCAGGTCCCCAGTGAGGAGATAGATACGGACTCTTTCAGTCCCCAGCACTGGGCCACAACCCCACAGCTGCACCCAGCACTTTAGAGGCCTCATCCAACAAAGACACAGTGAGGGAAGCTCATTTATGGGGGTAAACAGTGGAAAAGGGAACAGGGAAATTTGTTGACACATGCTTGACTCCACCTCAGCACCTTACTGTGAGAGGATCTGTAATTTTTCACTTTTTTTTTTAAAACTTTAGTTGGAAGTGTACGATAATGACAAGCAGACCTAGAACAAATACACAAAAGTATTTAGAGGGTTGTAACTTTGCAAATTCAGTGCCAAAAAACAGCTTGTTGAAATATGACTTTCAGTTTTGTGTTGTTTTTTTTTCATTTCTCTCTAATGGTCAAAAGGGGGAGGAAAGGATTTATCTTGGAGCAGCACAGGCTCTTCAGCAGATGTAGAAAGACAGAGCAGGCCTAACATGTTTTGAGTTTGTCTCCAGCCTGTTCTCCAGCCAAAACACTCAGGTGGAGCCCTGCTTACAGCTCACAGTCGTATAAAAGCCCAGAAGTAGCTGACCCCCCCCCCCCCCCCCCCGCCTGTCCCACTGTGCCTAAAGACCTTGAAGTGTCAGGACATCACCGCCTCATCGAAATGGCTAACTCTCAAGTTGGCAGGGACCCACCAAAAACGAAACACGTTTTTTTTCTTTCTGAATGGTAGCTTTCATAGAACCAATACCACTTTAGAAAATTACAGTTACTGCGTGACATATTTTGATTTTCTCAGCTGTGTTTTTTACTTTATGTCGGTGGTGGCAGGTTGAACTTGCTATCAAATGATGACGTATTGGGTTGAGAGAGATAACAGATACCTGACATCAGCTTATACCAAAAATGAAAGATGGAATCAAAACTATTTTAACTGAATGACTCATATGAAAAATGACTTGTTTGAACCTTTATTTTGATTAAAGTATTAAAACAATGACTAATCCTTGATGCTGTAGTTCAACTTGAAGCAACCTATGCATTAGGGTATTCTCTTAAAGATAAATATTTGGTATTTTCATTTATGCTCTTGATAACACTGTATTATTGTACATTCGTATTATTGCTCGTAATGGTGGGGGAACGTTAATGTTATTTCAGTGTCTTCCATCAAAATTGTTATAGGTGTGTGTGTGTGTGACTGTGTGTTTGTGTGTGGCGGGGGCCCTGAGTGAGGGCCACAGGGGCAGGAATGTAAAGGCTGCACTGGGGGCCTCTGTGGTGCTAATGGATTAACAGGCCAGCTTGGCATGCTAATGGAGATTGTCTGTGATGTAATGAGCTTCTAATTAGGTCACCTCTGAGCTTGACCCTCTTGTAATGAGGGGGGCAGAAGGGAGAGGAGGGGCCGGGGCTGGTGATAGCACCCTGACCTGCAGGTGTGAACCGGCCCGGGCTGTAAACAGGGCTGGACATTCCTGGCATTCTCAGCTCAGCATCCCCTCCCGAAACTCCCCTCCTCCTGCCTGCCAATAACCCGTCTCCAGCGCTATGGGTGGATACACACACAGAGAAACAATTGGAGCCACATTTCATGCTCCAAGGTGCTTCCCGGTTTGGCTGAAAGGGAAAAAAAAAAAAAAAAGTTCCCTTGGGTTCAGCTATTCTTTGATTGTCGGGCACCATTTTTCTTTATGATATCCCTGTCTCGTTGGGGTGTCGCAGCACTACGCTGTGACCTGGATTCAAATGCTAAAGGGATCTGCAGGAGGGGAGCTATCTAATTTAATGTGTAAGATTCTAATCATCCTGTCTTATTGCGGCGTCTCATCCCCGTCTGACTTCCCTCTGCTTGCGGGGCCGTCATTCATCATTCACTCTTCTCAACCTTCTTCCTCAAACTGTATCACTTGCTCTCACTTTCTCTTTCTCCGCCTTGGCACAAAGTGGCGCACTGATACCACCCCAAAGCCCTCCTCTGACAGAACAAAACGCCTCTTTATGTCCAAGGGGGAGAATAACACCCAGTGTGCCACCGAGCAAGTGAAGAAGTAGAGAGACCAATCCATCTGCAGTCATTAGAAATGCCCTGTGAAAGGATTCCAGGACTACTGCCAGCACTTTTATTGCACTATTTATGAGCATTGCATTATTATAAGTATTGCATGATTAGTCTGACAGGGATTTTACAATGTGGTCTCGAGTATGGTGTTGGATAAAGTGTAAATGAGGAGCGCTTTCTGTGCTTTTTTTTCTCCTTTTCTACTTGTTGAATGAAGTCGAAATATTCTCAAAATATTTCACTAAGGAGCATTTGGTCTTAATTAGGATTATAGTGGTGTGCGGTTTTAATTATGTGTGTTTGTGCATCCAAATACTTACCACAGGTGGGTACGCACGCACGTGGACATGCATGTGTGTGTGTGTACGTGTGTGTGTGTGTGTGTGTGTGTGTATGTTTAGTGTGACTTAAAAAGAGCTGGTGTCAAGATGTAGCGTTTGTTGTTCTCACAGGGACAGATAGGATCAGTGTGGGTTATCAGTCATGGTGGGCGGTGACCAGGATGCATGGTGCTTGAGGGGGAGCAGTATGTCAAATGACCTATAGGAGCTTATCGCTCTGTTTGTACTGCAGGACTTATCAGATGCTGAAGGCCCATCCAGTCACTTGGTTGGAGCGCAGTTTTTGCCTCTCAGGCAAAAAAAGTGTGAGTTGTTGTGGCTGCTCTGTGGAGAATGATTAATTAAAAATTAATGAGTGATGACTTCAAACATGATGTCAAAATCTCCGGGCCTGTTGCACAGCTCAAGAAAGCAATCAGTGGTTTGGATATACATTTGTGATCAGGGACCAGTGTTACCCAAGTAGCATGTTTATCTTAGTCCTTAATCGTATCAAAGGTCATGCGGGGGGGGGGGGGGGGGGGGGGGAGTACATTCCAACATACACTGGGGTAAAATGCAAGTAATATGCACTCATATTCACACTTGTGGCATGAGTCCACAATCTACTGGTTGCTTCTTTGAAATAAAAGACTTCTAGTACAGGATGAACAAACTCCACACAGAGGGGACTGTTAATAAAAACCAGAATCCTCCCATTGTGAGGCAACAGTGCAAAACGAGGTACACAAAGATTTTAGGACAAGTTGACTTTTGGTGTTATAAAACTGAATTTCTAAAATCTGATATTCTCTGTTTAGATTCGTCTCCTTGGCTGTGGGTGATTTTTTTTTCCTTCGGAGGTGGTTGTTGTGATTTTTTTTGACTAGACCTCTGAGGGCAGGGAGGTGCAGAGACAGGAACCCCAAAGTAGTAAGTGGACACTCTCTTTATCAGTCCCTCGTTCCCTCTCTTCTTTTAGTGGCCTAGACTCATTAAGCCATCTATAAATGGCCCGGTCTTAATGAGGAGGCTTTTATAGGGCTCTCCCTGGGCCTCCAGGGGATAATCAGACTCCAGTAGGAAGTCGTCTGTCTTGATAGCCTGCCCCTTTTCTCAGCGGTGGTCCGACCCGGTCTAGCCCCAGTCCAGCATACAGTCACACCACCCATCTACCTCCATCTCAACTTCTTCCATCTCTCCCTCTCTCTCTCACTCTTTCCTCTCTTTGCCATCACCCTTGCATCTAGTTATTTCATGACACGATAAAAGTCCGCTGGTGCCCGGCGCTCAAGCCACTTGCGGGTCTTTTAATTGCCTCCTTCCTCCCCCTCGGCCTAGCCGGCTGCGGCTCTTTTACGAGGCCCAGGCCCCGGACCCACCGGCTGCTGCTCACCCCTCCAAGGGTCTTCCTTCTGTCCCAAGGCATGTCCTTCTGTCTCGTGAGGCACCGAGCCTGCAATTGTCTCCATTTTCAGGTGATACTATTTGAACTGTACAAACATATGAACCATGCTTGGTGGGAGGATTGAGGACAGACTGAGGGCGTGATAATTGCAGATGAGGTTAGAAGGGATGAAGAGGATTTAGTCCTACAATAAATTTGGACCAAGTTTCAGTTTCAGTCTTCACCCCAAACTGATTTGATATTGAAGACTCACAGTTTAAAAACTTTGTGTAAACCCTCATGGATTAAGCTTGAAACTTCCGTTTTGTTTGTGTCAACAAAGCTTGCTTGTACAGCTTTACTTGCGGCTCTGGTATAAGACAGCAATGTTTACTTATTTGCTTAAGTAGATAATGAAGATTCATTTTATGTGTTGCTTTTGGTGATTAAAAGCGTATTCATCAATGTAACGTCAGGCGGTGCTCGAATGAGGGTGAAAGCCTATCCCTGAACAGATGTTTACCACAAAGGTCAGAGAGCACGCTGTGTTTACATCATGGGGTTTAGGACGGACATGTTTAGATTTGGAAATGCTGCTGTAGGCAACGACTTTAATCAAATTACTTTTTTCCTTTCCTCATCCTCTCCCCTTCACTCTATCGTTGCTCTTAAGAACTTTCTTTTTGTCTTACAAGATTCAAAACAACTGCTGCCCAGCGTCATTGAGTGTATGTCACTTCCTGCCTTAGGGTGAGTGTGGCCTCTCCACTTCCTCCCTTATTCATTCCAGAGGAGGGCTCTGACATGCTGCTCCATCTGAGCGAGAAGAGGGCCTTGTTTCAGCCTTGGGGCTCTCTAAAAGGCATGCAGTTTGTGATTTGGAATAAGATATGTAAATCTGGAATGGCCTTTAGTATGTTTCTAGGAGGAAAGCTACTCAGCAGCTGCTTTTTGTAACTGTGTCTAAAGTCATGCCTTTTAATTCTTGGCACGAGATACAAAGAGGGGCTGAGAGGAGAGAAGGGAGAGGCATGGCTTATGGGAAATGGAATGATAGCTCAGACCAAAACAAATTGTTTCTGGTTTCACTTGGGCCCGACCCTATTATCAGGCTGAGTGTCAGATCAGACAACTGCTGGAGCAGAGACAGTCCAGATGGAAGAGGGGGAAAAAAAAAAATCACAGCTTGGAGACACTTTTCACTTGTGTCAATGCAATTGTGTAATGCTGTTTTAAATTTTAAATGCAGAAATGTGTAGTGTGTGTGTTTGTGTGTGTGTGTACTGTGGAAGGCCAGTAGGTTGAAGGTCAGGTCTAAGGCCATGGTCCTTGCAGGGATGGGGGGGAGGTGGGGGGGTCATTACCTCCAAGTTGCGGACATGAGGGAAAAGTGAAATCCACTCTCAGATCCTAATGATGTTTTCTTTTGGAGTGAAAAATCTAAACATGTCCATTGCTCAGTAATGTGAACCCAATGAAGGGTCGCAGCCTGGTCACCGCAGGAAGGGCTTGTGTTTCAATTACTGCAGCTTGAAACAACACGTTAGGCGGAGAGTGCGCTTACATGAGCGTGAGGGCAGAGAGGTGAGGACAACTTCAAGATGTAGACTACCAAAAAAAAAAAAAAAAAATCAATGGAGCAGAGGTCACAGAGATTTACAGTAAAGAAAAAAAGAAATAGTGCATATGTCCAAGTTCAGCATCTGACATTCAGTTCCAGTGTGTCTGGTGCAGGTGAAAAAGGGTGTCTCTGTTTATGGGGATGGGTGGGGCAAACAGGCAATAAGTCATGTCAGACATCAGCCAGTGATGATAATTTATAGTATTTTCATTGAAGGGTGAGCGGGTGTGTGGGATCCCTCTCCAAAAAAAAAAAAAAAAAAAAACCCCTGTGGTTGTAATTAAGTGATACTTCAGCGAGAAAAGGAACCACTTGAGATTGCTTTCTTCTGTCTTACTCTCTGCCCCCCCCCTTCTCTCTCTCTCTCCTCTCTCTCCTGTTTCACTCCTGTAATTGCATCATCACACCATGTCTTCACTAACTTCTTCTCGGTCCTCCAGTGACACCTCTGCCTGACTCACAGTGATACCTATGTGGTGTTATTATGGCTACTGAGCAGAGCATTTGGGTGAGGCCCACTCTTTGTTGTTGACAGGATAGCGGTGATTAACGTGCCTTCTCCTGACCCCAGCTGCAGCCTGCTCCCTCAGCCCTCCCTCCCCGGTCCCTGCTGCTCCTGATGCCTGAACCCATGGCCCTGGAGACAGCCCTCTCTCAGCCTCCACTGTGTGCATGTGTGTGTTTGTACACACATGTGCACTTCTTTGTATGTTTGGGAGGCAGTAATGATGTGTGAGAGCGGTGGGGGGGGTTTGTTTAGCTTGCTTAATCATCAGCTAATCGCTTCCTATAACTTTATGGTGTTTCCACTGTTTTATAGAAAATGGCTTTAGCCGTTCCTTTTTTTTTTTTTCTCTTTCATATGGAATTTGCCTAAATGGTGTGATGTCACCCTTCCCCACCCCCACCCAACCTGCCTCGGGGCACCATAGACAATGAAAATTAGAGGGGAACTTTCACATAAAAGACGAAGGCTGGGCTCATTTCAAACTGAGTCAGGTGATGCAAAGGAAAACAGGTACTCACCGAGCCAGGTTCATTTCTGCTGCTCAGTAGCGACAAATTCATTTTTAATTACAGAAAAAACATCCTGGAAGTCATTTGATTTTCCAGCCAGGCGCTGTAATCAATTCCTCTTCAGCGTGGCCTGCTGGAATGGTCTTTGACCACAAAGCCTGCTAGTTAGTTAACCGCATTAAAGTTGCTCTGTTGAGAGATGTTGAATTAAAGAACAGGCCTTAGGGGAGCTCCCTATTCTGGCCCTGAAACCACCCACTGTTTCTTGTGTGGTTCAACTGTATGTGGGTGGAAATGTGCATGCAAGGTGTGTATGTGCCTGTGTGTGTGTACGTGCAGACGTGTCTTCACATTAAACGTCTGCGTCAGCGTACGCACGCTTTTCGCAAAACCGCCACTGCCCATAACGAAAAAACTCCAAACTCGCCGCAACAGGCAGCGAGCTGACTTGCTTTTCCATCAGCTCCTCTCCTCACTGTTTGCCCGAACACAACCCGAGCTTTAGTTCACGGCAGACAAACAAATATTAAGTGCACGGCTCTCTGCTTTACCTCTGCTACTGTGCATCTGCCGGGTTCTCGCTTGCTTCTGTTCCTTCACGTCCCAGATATAATTATAGCCGTCCGAGGGATGATTATATGTTTACTCTGGAAGCTGGCCGACTGCCTGTCCCCAGTCCCTGAGGAGCTGCCTCTCAAAGGGGTTCCTCTTGAAAA
This sequence comes from Seriola lalandi dorsalis, assembly GCF_002814215.2. Lineage (NCBI taxonomy): Eukaryota > Metazoa > Chordata > Actinopteri > Carangiformes > Carangidae > Seriola > Seriola lalandi. Next base: position 273,409 of record NW_019523655.1, on the reverse strand, counting down.
GCACCACAAAAGTTGCTTCAGCAGCGCTCGAACACATAAGGGAGCACATAGAACGATACAAGACAGAGAAGGGAAGATACAGCGAGAGGAGGGAGTGATAGTGGCAGGGCCTCTATGTTATAATATCTATTTATACAGGTCTATCCACCACACTAGCTACTCTGCTTTATTCTCTTGAGCAGGCTGGTTAGCAGAGTCTGGCCAACAAGCACCAGACGAAGGGTGGAAGGGAGGTTTTGGGAGTCGCAAAATGAATGCCTTTAGAAGACGACAATACGTTTTATATTTATACAGACATCAATCCAACATGGTCTCTGCTTGGGAGATATATGTTGTTGTTAGTGTGAGGCTGAGAGAGAGAGAGAACAATGAACAAAAGCTTTAAGAACACTGTTCATTCCTCGTCTGCACAAATAGACTCTTTTATCTTTGCATTGTTTAACATGCAGCTACTTTTTGGTAGCAAATTGGTCACTATGAAGCCACGAGCAACAAGTATACAAACTATCACTCATCTGAGCCCCACATGTCAGTTATTTTTGGGAAACTTGGCATTTAGAAAAATTCAAGTAGATCATTTATATGGTTTAAATCGTAGCTTTACAGTTCACATCTAAACACTGCATGTAGTTTTGGTGCTGCAAGCGTTTTTAATGACATGAGACAGAATTTGCAGACCACTCGTTCATGTTGCCTAGCAATAGCTATTAATCTCTCTGTGGCTGCTATGCATAAAGGTCCCTTTAGGCCAGGCAAAGGTCATCATTCCACACCTAATTAACACTTCCCACACTCCACACACACACACGCACACGCTGACACCTCATTTACACCATATGCATTTTCTTTAAATAAAACCATATAGCAGCTTGTACAGTAGAATGCAGGTTTGCAGCAAAGCCGGACCAAAACATGTGCTTATGTCAGGCTTTGACTTGTTTACAGTGTGGTATTTCTGAAGGCAGGCAGGGCTGACCTGTAACTGTTAGTTGACTGGTAATCCTTGGGACTTTGCTACAGCTAATCACCTCTGCTCTCTTACGTGCTCAGAGCTTGACAGGAATGAGAGCGACAAAACTGCACACAAAGAAGCAAAAGCAGGAAACTCAGTGTGTGCTATCGAATCTTTTCCAACAGAGTATAAACAAATGAATAGTTTGTTGCTGGGCACTGGGAGGACGGAAGGACAAGCCAATAGCTGACTTTGCAACATTATTTTTGTTGAGCTGTGATCATCAACATAATGTTTGCCTGAGGGGTCCACAGAGTACATGTTGGCCCCAGTAAGGTTAAAAGTTGGATGTGCACAGCTTGTATATTTGTGGATGTTTGGTTGTAAACTGCTCTTGGTTTCCAGTTACCTAATTTCCTGAATGAGAACAAATAAATAAATACACACTTGCATAAAGAGACTTTAGTCGGCTAAGCACACTCCGGTTTTATCGCCATAATTCTCCCTCCCTTACCTCTTTTTTTAGTGAACACACATCAGTGCACGGACGAACACACACTCATTCACACACACACGCAGACGTACACACACGGATACTCCTTTTAGCTGCAGACATGCCGAAGCCCACGCATCCAGGCTCGCCTCAGTGCTGTCCTTGTAATGGCTGGTATCAGTGCACCCTGAGCCCGGGAAGGACGATAAAAGCCAGGATAGCTGGGTTTTATCTGCTCTCCTGAAAGTCAGCCATTGACACCATGCACTTTAGAGGAAGTATCACTCAGTAGGAGGACCCATCTATCCTCTCATCTCCTCAGTGACAGCTAGTTGCCCTTTGTGGGGCAAGATCGGAATCGAACTCATTCACCACGTATATGCAGAGAGAGACAGATTCATATTGATGGTCAAGCTTTATAAAATAGATCACTATCATGACAAAATGCAATATTCAGCATCAAAATGGATTATGGACTTTTTGGAATTGATCAGCAACTCTGCTTTCCTGTTTCTGTCAAACAGATACTAAAGGTAAATTCTGGTTTCATACAACCTGGGTCTCATTCTTGTGGCTTGTTTACAACCTCTCATATCCCCTGACTGCTTGTGATGTTTGACCTGTCTGACTTTGTTGTAGCAATGTCAAGGTGTCAGATCTTAGCGAGTACTTTGATGAGTATTGCCAACAGGAAAATAAAATCTAAAATAAGACCCAAGTTGTAATAAATTAGCGCTATACAGCAACTGTAAATGACAGGAAATGTAGCGAGGTGGAATTCCTCCCTGACAGGGAAGTGTGTGAAATCAGAACGCCCAGTCTTATCTGTGGCGTCCACACTTACGGACGACAAAGACTCAGTGTCTCCCATTTGGGCTCTTTATCCATCCAAACTGGTTGTTTTTTGTTGGCATTGTAGTGAATCCAATTCTTTCGCAATCACCCACTTCACCAACGGCAACCTTGACAAAAAAGTCAATCACGGGCAGCGCCTATTTTTACCGACAGACAAAAGGAACAAAACCGGAGTCGGTGGGTTTGTCCACCATAATTTGATTGCTGACAAGTGAGGGGAAAAAGGTCTGTCAGCTTAGCGACGATACCCAACAAAGGGCAATCTCATTGTAAACGTTGTAGCACTCAATTGCTGGATGATGGGGTGCTGGACAATGGAACAGCAGGCAGCGCTGGGCATGGCGAGGGCCCTCCCTGCGGCTCTCTACAGCAGTAATGACAGCCTAAGTGCCAACAGCAGGTGTCTTCCATTCAAGGCTGGGCAGGTTAATAAAATTTCCCCCAGAAAGTCAATAAACAAGAGCTTGTTCACACACTGGCTAATTGTGCTCGTTCTTGTCCTCTCTCTCTCTCTCTCAGCCTCCACCTCTCTCTCGTCCGCTCCCTGCACGTATTTCCCACAGTCCCAACACCATCATCGGTTAAACATAGCCACACTGAGTCACTGTGCTATTAATTTTCTTTTGCTTTCAGAAGAGCTTTTGCATAAGATATGGTTTAAAAAAGGGAACATGAGTTAGTTTCCCTATATATATATGTGTGTGTGTGTGTGTGTGTGTGTGTGTGTGTGTGCACGAGTGAGGCAGGTGATGATCATCAGTGACGTGTTCACACTTCCTGGAGTTGAGTTTAGTCAATGTCCTGTTGTACTCACAAAACAGCCAGTCACTTCACTACAGCCCAGTATTCCCAGAAATTATGTTCATATTGGATGAATCTCCACTTTATGATTTGCTTCTCACTGGTGACAGTGTAGGACGTAGTGTCCCCTTTATGTAGCTAAGTTAGAAAGCATGGGTGTGGCGGATGGGCATGTAATACATCATGTGACAGACCTGCAATTAGTTTTTTTTTTTTTTCTTTTAAACCAACTATGAACTTTTCTTTACCAGTACCAAGTCTTTTAGTTGCCTAACCTTAACCATACCTCAATCATAGTTTATCTGCTATAACCACAATCTTTCCCTGACCTTAAGCAAACCCTGTAGTTGCCATGCGCAGATATTGTAGAGAGAAGTCATTTTAAAAATGTTGGCATGATGGATGCTAAATGACATTGTTACTGAATGTGAGCATGTTATGAGCATCACTGGCCAATATCAGCAGAGATTAAAGCTACAAAGTAGCTATAAGTGACATTGACAACAGTGAAGGGGAGTAGCATAGATAAGGAAAAAACAGTTATGATGACATCAGAAAATGCTCTGCAGTGTTGGATAAAAGCTCTGGAGAAAGAACTGTAGTTTTCTGCATGCTAACAAATAAATAGTCATTTATAAATTTATGTTGGTAGATGCTCATTTATCTTGAATGTGGACAGCAGAACCCAGGATTAGATCTTTCGGTCTGAGAAAGACAGATGACAGAAGCCCTTAATAAGACGTGGAAGAAGGAAGAAGGAAGATGGAAATGGTGCCAGGATTTTTGTTTTCTATAATGGAGACAGTCTTTCCTTCCAAACCTATAGCGAGAGAAAAACCCTGGATTACATTCAATGCCAACGTATTTAAAATCCTTCCTTTCTATACCTGCTCTTGGCAACTATGGTGTGGTAGCTTTGGAGAGTATTACTGCATAGATGACAGAAGTTGGATAACACCCTCTGTAGATATTTTTTTTTACTGTCTATAGTGAGTCTGATAGTGTTATAGAAGTGCAATAGTAAATCGATCGAGCACTCCCTTAAGGTAACAGTCGATAAAAAGGCAGATGTTCCATTCAGGTCCGATCTGATCAGATATGCTATATACACATCCACCTTGCTGCGTTGGCATTTAACATCGGCACTGGTCAGGAACTGCGAAGTGCTGAATTGTTCCTTCATGGGCTTCCTGTTGCTGAGATGTTGAATTAGTGTACAGGATCAAAGACTGTAAAAAACACAGAGTTTCAAAATACGGTTTCTGAAACTCCCCATACACTTTCCTCTGATGTGGAACCTGTCAAATCTTATTGCAATCCCCTTTGTGTGCACTGTCTGTCCTCTGTGTTATGATATCTGTCACATACATCTTGTTGCCATTCGTTCTCTGCATCATTTTAACTAACTCAAGTCTCTGAGGATTGTGTTCCGTCTTTAACCAGAGCCAAGTAAACAACTCCTTATGTTAAAGAAAAAAAAAAAAGAAACCACACACACACACACACACACACACACACACACACACACACACAAGCCTGCAGCAGCCGGGAAAGTCAGTGGAAAAGCTTTCACAACGAGAAAGAAAAAGAGAAAGGACGGGTGGAAGAAAACAGAAACTCCCACACCACAACCATGCAGCAAATTGGTTCAGTGCAGTGAACCTGTGTTTGGGCAGGCAATAAGCAAGATGGGGGAACATGAAATGATATCTCAGCGCATTTATCTTGATAAGGGCAGAGGATGTTGAGGCGTAATAGGAACAACATGGCTGGTAATGAGAGGAACAAGGCATGATGGAGGAGTAGACATGGATTACCAGCATTCCTCTTGATGGGGTTTTATGGAGGGAAAAAAAAAAAAAGAATAGAGCTCCCTCGTTTATTTGATTTTAGAGGTTGTGGTTGGGGAGAAAAAAAGCTAGATAAATGCATGTTTCATCAGGGCTAAATATTTCCACCCTGTGAAAAATGCCGGAAAGCAAACACAAGCCAGATTGTGGACCAGTGGTAGGACGATTGTGGGTATTTGTTTACATGTCGCTGTGTGTGTGTGTGTGCGTGTGTGTGCGTGTGTTGTGTGCCTTCGCAAATAAATACCAAGCCTAACCGCACTCCATGGCATAGCAGGTGCTTCTAAAACAATGGTAGCTTAATGTTACTGTTTACTAAAGCTGCTTCCCCTGCTTTTACTGTGAAGTGTTTAACAAATACGAAGCAGAGGAGGAGATTGATTAGAAGTGAAGAGTTGGCGTTGGTCATTTGAGCCTGAAATGAACACATTCATCGCTGACAGGTTTGCTAAAAGGCTTCCATCAAAGTGAAATATTTCTTCATCATCTTCCCTGTCTTTTCACATGCCAAAAAAATCTGGAGCTCCCTCTGTTCTTTTACTTTTTCTTTTTTTTTTTTTTGTCGAGTATCTGCAGATCCTCAAAGTAACCTCAGCTCTCGAGTGTTTCTTATGTTCTCTCACTCTCTAACTTCTCTTTCACACCCAGCGTCATCTTTGCATCAGATATGATTAGTAAAAAGAAAATACAAGTGTGTGTGTGTGTGTGGTCAGACAGACACAATGATGCAGCTCAGTGGTGTGTGTTCACAGTTCCCGGTGTTAGGTTTAGTCAATCTCCTGTTGTATCCACAAAGCAAGCAGCTCCCTCGCATTTCTGGAATGACTCACATTTCTCTTCTCTCTCTCCCTCCCTCCGTCCCCTTTTTAAATTATTGCTGATCTACTTACAGGTTCCAAAAGCGGAGCCAAGATGCCCCCCCACCCCACCCCAGCCCACCACTCTCCCTCTCTTTTCCCTCCCTCCCTCCCTCCTGACTCGTCCTTTCTGCCGTGTCACTGTCGGAAACAGAGGTGAGATCAAGAGAAAGCGAATCCACTGGGCTGCGGTGAGGAATACTCCCCTCTTAGTCCATCTGGACTCCATTTTGTTTCCTCTAGATGTTATCTTTTTGTCATACTGCTTCGCAATCAAACAATAAAGTGGCAAGATTAAGGAAAAGAACCCCTGTTATGCGAGTGGATTAAAGTGTTTAAAATAAACAGGAGTTGTAAGATGAGAACTGTTAATTTTCTCAACGTTACATCACCGGTGCCAAGTCCTTATTTCATAAACAAGATTAAATACCCCTTGATGTCATCACTGAAACATGTTTTTCCCATGCCCTCTGACAGCAGCGCTGGTATACAAAAACAGATTCATGTCCAGAAACCGGAGAGATCTATAACACTGCTCGTCTGAGAACAGAAGGAGAGGAAAGGAGGATAAAACATGAGGAACGTGTTGTTTTAGTTATTAAAGCTGCCCTTGTATTTTATCTCTATATATTAAACATTAAATGAGTTCATGAACTAATGTCAGTTTTCCACTAATGTGCTGTGAAGTGGAACAACTGAGGGTTTCACAGGACTTTTGGGATGTTAATTCAAATATTCAAGGCCTCAGAAATGATTTACTGTATTCTAAGGAAAAGTGTAGTTTATCACAAGGTCAATCTTAGTTTTGTAGTTTCAGCCATAATTTCTTTTGGTTATGACAACACAGTAATTGCTGAGATCTGGGGACATGGCAACATTGCCAAAAAGAAGTCCAATGCTGTATAAAAACAAAATGTCAGGCAAAAACAAAATTTGTATAAACTGGTTTGGTTGAAGCACACTGGACTCTTTAAACTCAAGTTTTAGGTCAATGTGAATGAGAAGTCCAAGTGCTCAGAATCATGGTAAGTTTGAACATTTGCATTGAGTAACCTCGATCTGTCGATGAGAACCATGTGACACTGTCAAAAACGGATTAAGTGGCCCATTAGCTAATGGCCCAAACTGTAATTAACCTTGTGCTTGATTCTGCATCATTTGTAATTTTCCACAGTTGTTACTATGACTTAAGTCACAATCCAATCCTGCTACTGTGGCTTGTCGTGTAGCATTAGCCATTATCTGCTGAAGCCCTGCTAATGTAAGAATGTGTCATCTGCAGCTGGAAGCTCACCTGCAGACGTGCTGTCTGGGAGCTGAGAGTGGGATGATGGAAAGCAGCTCAATACGTTCACACATTATCCTTATCACCCAAGACACAGTTACATCACCACTATAATGGCTGCCATGTTTTCCTAGTTGTCCACCATCATCAGTTATCCCTCTCTCTCTCTCTCTCTCTCTTCCTTCCCTGTCCATCGACCCCCCCCATCCCCCTTCCCCTTCCTTCTCTCTGTGTCTCCCTGTCGCTGTTTTTTTCCTCTCCTCTTTTTTCCTTGATTTCCTGCAGTCTGCCCCACGGAGACTGAGCCAGAGCACCTGCAAGTGCTCACTTTGAAAGATGTTGCAGACCCAAGAATGCGCGCAGTAAACACATGCGAGCTGTATTTATAATAAATCAGCTTTATGGCTCTCTGATGGAGGTGATATCAGTGAAATTTATGCTGAGAGACCTCGCCGTCCTTAGCAAAACAGCTGCGAGATAGCACTACACCCCGCCACCCACCACCACCACCACCACCTTCACCCCACCTCCTCACCACCACCGCCCCGCCCCACCCCAGCAAATAGCCTGGTCTGACTCGGGTTAGAGAGCCCAACACAGTCCTCTCTATGTGGTGGGGCCTGCGGTCCCTGGAACGGTAAAGTCCAGACTGAAATAGAGTGTGGGCAGGGTGGCGGTAGTGGGTAGCAGTGTGTGTGTGTGTGTGTGTGTCTGTGGTTGTGTGTGTGTGTGCAGTCATAGTTGTATTTAATGCAGACAGGATTGCACAAATAGCATAAGCTTAGTGGAATAGACCGGAAGAGTGTCAAAGAGTTTTAAGGTGGATCAGCGCTCCGAGACTGTGGACCTGCGTTATCTCCGTGTTTCTGGGTGAACTCAACGTTCACCCAGAAACCCTCACATTCCTTTCGATCGCGCACATCGTTCTCATGCGAGCACCTCGAAGCTCAAAGCTAAAAGTGGGTTAAACAGCTTTGTCACAGAGTAATCATATGAAAGAGCTACAGTGAAACCCAAAATGTGAAACATGTGAAACCAAAGCGGGCTTAACAAATTCACACATACTGTACATAAGCGCAGATGCGCACACACACACACACACACACACACTCACACACACACACACACACACACTGCTGCTCCCTTGATCATCCAGCCTTCTCCAACCAGCCCAGATGGTTCCTGTCACTGCTAGCGAACGGACAGAAAACAAATTTAAAAGCAATGATGTCACAGCCGTGCCTGCGTTGTACGGTTTCACCTTACAGAACCCATTCCCATCATTCCATGATGAAAGGTGACCACCCGCCATTATTTGGTTTTCAACAGATGCAGGCAATAATAACAACGGCTGAGGCCCCGATGGTTAGAAGTGTTCTTAAAGCCTCTGAAACGCTGTGGAGTTACACATAATCAAGCCCCAAAATAAACCGCGTAAACAGTGAATTACTGTGATTTCCTCTGATGTCATCTCCTGCTCGCCCTGCCAAGAAGGGTGCAGCGGCTTCTGTAAATGTTTGTTGTCCTTTTGCAAACAACCCCTCTTGAGGAGCCTTCATTCAAACATGTTTGGTAATTTGGTATCACGCCGAAATGACACAAAGGTGGATGAGCTAAATCTGACTGTGAGTCACCTCAGCTGAGTGAATGTAATGCTGATTACACTGGTTGAATCCTTAGGAAACAGAATTTTTGTTGTTCCCACCCATCCTTTGGTAAACGCAGTTGAAGTGCCTTTGAGCACAGCACTAACTAATAATTGCTCAGAGGCTGGCAGTAAAAAAAAAAAAAAAAAACTCCAGTTGTACACAAAACCTCCAAGTGTGAATGCCTCCAGCTGCATGAGTGTAAGCAGGCAATTACAGCAAAAGGTCACGGCTCCGACTGAAGGTTTTAAAAGAAAACACAAACAGTTGCACGGGTCTGTGTGTGTGTGTTGATAAAGGTGCCAGTTAGAAAACTGAAACATGATCCAGGGAGTTTAGTTCGGAGGCTTATCAGATGCTAAAAAGCTGCTCAGTGCTCTATATATACACACACTATAGGACAGGATTCAATAACTCTGGAAAATGATCACTGTGACAGTGATTACCATGCTCATGAAGTAGAATAATGTTATTAAGATTACAAAGCACTCTACCAGGCACAGCTGTAGCTACCACTGAGGACACTGGGGCCAGTATTTGGGCTACGAACCTATTGAATATATTGTTTTATGAAGCCTGATATTGATATTTTTTGTACTAGATATTATATAACTCGAGTGTTACGGTGGCAAAGAAGTTGATATTTTCCTGTAGAAGTCTAGAGGAGACAAGAATATATAATTAACAGTTTATACGAACAAATAAAACATGAAATTTATACTTTTTGTTTTTTAAACACCCAGAAAATTTTGGTGATTATTTTGGTTGGTGGTTGGTCAAAAATTTCTTAGGGCGGAGGCAGTTCTGCCGGAGGAATTTGGACTCATTACCTCAGTATTTCCAAAGTCCTGGCTGTGGCCCCGCTACCAGGAACATGTGCTTTTGTGTATTTGATTGGCCAATATAGATGAGGTTGAATTGTGCTCCAAGTTAAAGTGTTTTTTTTTTCCTCATTGAAATTAATGAGGAGGCTGCAGTTGGTCTGAACATGACCTTAAAGTTTTGTGATAAAACAGCATGGATATTGTGTGGTGGTATCTTTTTGCCATGGAGTTGTGTGCACACGCTCTCATTGCCTACTGCTTGTGTATCATGTGTGATAAATAAATAACAGCTAGCGAGAAGTTCTGTGATAGGAGGAGAGGACAGGAAACCACAGAGTGGTGTGGTGGTGTGATTTTACCTAAAGCAGCGTGAGGAGGGATGGGGACCTCTGAGAAGTCAGTGGGCTGCCCTCCTTCCCCTCTTCTTCTCTTCCTCTCCTCCCTCCTCCCCCCTCCCTCTCTACTCCGTGTTCTCACCTCCTCTCCCCCGCTGCGACCCAGGCTCCCTGTGGGTGGGGTAAAAGTACTGGAAGGGAAACCGGTGGAGTAACGCAACAAATTTGGCAGTTAACTCAGCACCAACCGCTGGCGTGTTTGAGCAGCTGCCATGGTGACCAGCAGGCTCCCGCAGCAGGGATTGGGCTTCCCGTTTTTCGCACCTACAGCTCCTGAGGAGAGGAAGCAGCTTGGGTTGGAAGGTGTTGGTTACAGGAACAAAGAGGATGGAGCGAGGGAAGGAGGCTCACTCACATGCACTGTTTTTTGGGATTTTTTAGTTGTGTTCTGGTTAAAATCAAATTCTGGATAATATGTTTATGCATTTCTTTTTTAGATCCTGCTCCCGGATATCCCCGTTCATATAAATAAACAAAACATTTCAAATGAGCCCTCAGATACAATTTGAAGTGAGCCAAACCACAAAAGACAACCATAACTGGAATAACATCACATCACAACACATGCATCATTATCCTGGCTAATATCACTAAAACTGTGGTATTTTTATTTAGCTTTTTTTTTCCCAGTGAGCTTTTGTTCCGTGACTTGGGTCAGAGCTTATTTGGGTTTCTGTGAAAAGGATACGATGTTTGCATGCGTCAACACAGAAACTGCGTATTTGTGTTTCCTAAATGATAAAGGCATATTGATGTGCATATAAACACACAATCATTATAAATTAGATTTTCCGATGGGGAGAAGGGCTTTGGGTCTTTACTATGAGACCTTGGAAAAGAAAATCTGAACGCTTAGTTTTCGGTATCATCCGGTGCTCGAACCCAGCAGGCCCCTTCAAGGCCCTGGCTCCGTCTTTGCTTAAATCGGCGTGTGTGTGTGTGTGTGTGTGTGTGTGTGTGTGTGTATGTGTGTGTGTGTGTGTGTTAGTGTGTATGTGTGTGTGTGTGTGTTAGTGTGATCTACAGCTGCAGCCATCAAATATACTCTTGCAGTAAAAAAAAAAAAAAAAAAAAAAGCACAACCAGCAACTTAATGCTCCTGACTCATTTTGGAATCACCAACCTTTTGTTTATTTATTTATTTATTTTATCGTCAGCGGAAAATTTCTGTCATGTCAACCGGCCCCGGGGAACGACAGCGGTGAAGCACAGAGAGGAGAAAAATGTGGCTTCAGTTAGCTGGATTCATTATACCATGTCTCCGCAACTACAGCGGATAAATCTGACTGCTTTTTCCTGCCCTCTTTAGCTTTATTTGTGTTGAAACCGTGTTTGTTTGTAGAGACTGGAGCATCTTTTTTACGACGCATCCCAGCTCCCTCTCGTATTCCATTGTACTGGAATTACAAACTCTCTTCTCTGAAGCATGCTTTCACAGAGAAGCTCGATTTGACGTGGAACTGCAGATAATATGACTAAGCGTGCTTTTAAGAGCTTCCCAGCAGTCAACAACTTGAGTTACATCCGGCCTCGTAACTATCTGACTTAGGATCTGCACTATCCCACCAGCCGTGCAGACCATAACTTTAACAAGGCAGAATTGAAATGCACCTTAAGGTTATTAACGAATCTGATTCAGTTCAGCTCTGATATGAAATTAAGAAACAGTTCTGGTGATTTTGTATATCTGTCTTATAATCTCATTAAAATAAACCAATGTTAATATCAAGTCTCTGCGCCATAGACCTCCATTTTAGTTGAAAAGCTATTAAAACCATGTGAGTCACACTGTTGTGCTGGGTGGCGTGTTACTCCAGTATGATGAACACAGGCAGTTTACTTTGAGTCAATTGTCCTGCTGCCATAAATACTCAGTAGCACAAAATGTGTGGCTGGAAATAGTCCACAACAAATGTCCTCTTTATTCCTGTAGGAGTAATGTTTGATGAAACCTACAGTGGTCGATTATTTTGGGAAATTATAAGTATATTTGTCACCAGTTTTTTAAAGATTTCAGTAGGAAATCTTCAGTAAGAACGAATGGGCTTGGGGTTGAGAGACAAACACATGCTGGGGAAGTCAGAAAGTATCGAGAGACGACATAACAGTTTGTTGGTTTTGATATTTTCATGGGATTTGAGGACAATAAGAAAAATATAGAATAACACCAGCCTTACTCTTTGTTAATCTTTTGTCTGGACAACATGGTACAGCAAGCCCTGGTTCAAGGTGTGCATCCGTGCATGACTGTGCGCGCACACATAGAGTGTGTTGTGTTAGCGTGCCTGCTTGAGTGTATGTGGGGTAAACTGTATCCCACCCCTGAGCCTCAGCTCTCAAATCAAGGCCCTGAAAGTAAACAGTGCACTGCCAGAGGACCTTGTTTATCAAATCTGCAATTGCACTCATAGAGCAAAATGACCTACAATTACAAGCCCAGCTAGAAATTAAGTTTTCAGTCAGCCATCCAGAAAAAGATCATAGGATATCCTGCATAAGGGAATTCTTCAGTAGTCCTCCCCTTCTCTCAGTACCTTTTTCCTAAAACGCCATATCTACTCTCATGGCTGTTGAAGTGACTTGCTTTTTAAATATTTTCCTCAGTTTTTGTAAAAGGGTTCATGTAGCTTCTAAGCACAATGACAAATGGCGGATGAGTGTGTATACGTCACATTATGGTCATTTTTGTAGAATTTCCTGCCAAATCAACCACAACAGGCTCATACTTCCAAGCACGAGAGCTTTGTTGCTACCAGCTTCGCCAAGATATTCCGACCACTCCTAAAACGTCAGCCGTTCCAGCAGAAGCAATTACATGCTGCTGCCCCGAAAGCAAAGTGGAGAGGTTCTCTCTTTAAAGTGTGTAAAATTCCCTCCTAGTTTAATTATGTGGTGCTGGGTGGAACCTGGAGGTTAGTCTCTCTCCGCTCTGCTCCAACATAAGTGCATTTTCCATGGCATAAGCATGCAACATATTGGTTCCCACAGAGAGATCGGAAGCACGGCAGATCCCAGAACCTGGGTTACAGCATTCCTGGATCCCTGAGCAGTGTGGTGACCTAATCGCCTGACCACCTACTACTCCGTGCCAAATCCCAAGCAGCAGGCCAGACACCCCTGAGAGTAACATCCGACTACACCATGAAATATTACGTCAGGAGTGAGTCACTGGATACTGAGCCCTGGTTAGAACAGCTTTACATACTCACAAACACAGGAGCTTTACTCAGACCGGATTAATCCGGTGAATAAACCGTATCACTGAGAGGAAACCTGTCATTTCTGGCAGTCATATAATTCAGTTTATCCTGTTACAGTACATTTGATGGACACGGCCGAAAGACGAAAAAGTTACCATGGAGATGTAACTTCTCACATAAGGAAAAAAGCGCACCACACAACTGTTTAAACACATAGGTTTGTGGTTATGTAAAATCTCATTGACTGGGTTTGAATGTAGCAAAATGTCATTGCACTGATACAAAGCTATTCAAAATTAGTGTCACTCGCTTTATGCAGAGCCAAACACGCACACTGACACTCTCAAGTCAATCAAAAGTAAAGTAGGCCTGTATTCCTTTGACAAGCTGCACTGTGACAAACGTCTCCTCTCTATTCTGCATCCAGCTGTTGTGCTGTGTTGACATTACAAACAAATTCAGTTTGACAAATATCCAAGCTGGAGACCCCGGGTTTGATAAACAAATCGGTCTCTCCTAATAAATCAATTCATGTTGCTTTTATTAGTGTTTTGACATACGAGTCAAGCACATAATCAGTCAGTGAGTTGATTGCACATGTGTAGATTGCTCAAAGAGACCATGGCTATTGTCCAGTAGTCCTATGTATAAGATATATAACCAGAATCATGCTCTCCACTTAATTAACTGGTGTTAAAGGCAGGATAGTTAACAGAGATGAAAACATTGTATCCTTTAACAAAGTTTAGGCTAACGTTAGTGGCTCTGTCTCTTTATTTGATTTGGGAAAGTTTATACTAACATTTCCTGAGATATCGCCGCATTTGCCAAAAGCATAATCTTAAACCCATTTCTCTTGTAATGGCAAACGTGAAACATACTGTTCGAATATACGGACGAATGTGTAATCTAACTTGCTAAACAGGGTTATGCTGAAAGTCTGATTTTACATTTGTCCTTGTACCACCAGGATTAAAAGCTCTACACACTGCCACACAAGAACAAGAGCTTCTCTTTTCTCTTCGGTATAGACCGTCAGTTGGTGGGGAAGCTGACGTTTGCCTGGGACATGCGGCTTTAGCTTCAGACCTTTAGCACCATCATGTATGTTCAGAACAAGTGCACAATAAATCCTCTTTTACGAGATTCAAAATGATTAAACAAGTCAGCAGGAGACATTAAAAAGCAAGCTTAAATCTGTGTTTTAAACCAACGCGCTGAGCTAATGTTAGCTTAATTTGCTAGCGAGCTAGAGCTGATCAAATTTGTCGGTGACATTTGTTTGGCTAGAAGTGAGACGGGTGATTTTCTCTATCTTTGTCTGAAATTGAAGACCCATTGTTTAAAAAATAACAGTCAGTCTGTCGGTGTTGTCACTGTAAACTCAATGTGTGCCGTGTGAGAACAGAAAGCCTCACAGTAACTGCTGTGGCGCTTCGTAAACAGTCAACTGATCACTGTGATTACAAAACTCAGTAACATAGAGCACATGGTTGAAAATAATATCATTGAATTCAGCACTTTAATGCTTTTAATTTTTATACGTCAAGTATTTTGTCTTTTTTCCTGTTACAACACTCTCCTCTCCTCTTGCCCATGGTTCGCCCACACAGGGATGTTAGCATTTTCCAACTGCTTGGAATTCCTTCCTGCCGTCTTGAGAGCACACACTGCGTTTTAAAACTTGTTGGGCCCTTTCATGTTTTATTTGAAAGTATGTAATTACATTCTTGAAGGAATAACAGGTCCCTGGAGTGATTTACACGCTGTATTAAATGTCATGGTTCGAAAAGACGCTGTTGACACTCACCCCTTAAAGAGCTTCTTCATAGCCTCAAATGCTAAGGCAGCTTTGGGCAAGAGAGATGCAGTGAAACACAGAGGGGTGGTAAGTTTGGAAATGAGGGCCTTTGACTGTAATCCAACCTTTGTGAAGTGTTTTGCTGATTTCTTACTTCACTATGGTTTGTTGGGATGGCTACAGCCGGTCTCTAGTCCATGTCTGATTTATGAGGTTCCTACTGATAGAATTAAAAACTGTAGTTGAAATTCGGTTTGATGTGCATCAATAATTTTGACACTTTTGCCTTTCTGCTTTCAGTCAGGGTCAGTTAAGGTGATGTGTGACTTTCTGAAAATCAGATTAGAGACATTCTAGAAAACACCTACCTTTCTTTTACTGTGACTAGTGAAAGTAAAATGGAAACATTTTCCTGCTGAGCAGCAACTTTGAACAGTAAACCCAATTTTGAGAATATTACATATTTAAGCCCGCAAAGAATTCCAGATATTCAATTTTGAGTCACCGGTCACTTCAGGGAACTGTATCAGTTTACTGTGTTGCATGTAATTTAATTATGTTCTATTCTGGTCAATTTCCATTTATTCATGTCTAATCTATTTTTCTCCTGAACTCCAGAACATAACACTTGTGAGGTTCTCTATCACCAAGCAGCGCCACCGCTGGAGAATTTATTTGGCTGCCTCTTAGCTTGGCCTCTTAGGGACTGTGGTGTGGGCAAAGTCAATTCCCCGCTCAGATTAAAGGAGTATCTTCAAGTGCCAATCCAAATGGTGATAAAAAAGCTTTTTAATCCATTGAGAAACTTTCCCAGCGTAACCCCCCAGAGTCCCGGCATCAGGCGTTGCCCCACTCAGGCTGCGTCTGGACAGTGTTGAAGCCCCGAGTGTGTCTCCTTGCGCCCTGACAGAGGGAGAGAAAAGGCCTAAAAAAGGCCCCCTCCACCACTCACTTGACCAGCTCCCTTTGATAACATCTGGCAAGGGCAGGTTTGCAGCAGCGACAGCAGGAGATGGAGGGACATTAAAGTCCTGCCACTCACTTGGCAGGAAGGCAGCCAGCAACTCCACAGCATCCGCACACCGAACCTTAATCGCACATGCTGGAGTGTCACCGGTGATCTCTCTTTCTAATGGGTCTGATGATATTCTCCAGCAAGAGTGTTGTATGAGATGATGGCTTGGCATGGCCACTTTTTATTCTGAACACAGATCCTGTTATCTTATCATTAAAATAACTTCGGCTGCTGATACCTTCTTAGCTATTCAGGCCAAAACGGTTCTGTGCTCTTGACTTCGGCCCAAGAACAAAGCCTGTCGAAAATGTACGACTTTAAACGTAGACATTCTTTGCAGAAGGAAACTTATAGTGTTTATCTAAACAGTGATGCCGGTTGAAGGAGATGGGCTGGAGAAGACTTCGACCTATCTTTGTTCTCGCGAAGGAGGGGCAAGATGTGAGTTTCAACACAGCTCCCCCGGAAAGGCTCAGACCAATTCAACATCCATCCCTCTCCATTTTCTTTCTGTTTACTTCTAGGTTCATGAGTTTACATGCCAATTCCATTACAGGGATTAAAATAGTTTGTCCAATCATCCTCAAACTCTGTTTCCCTTGTCCTTCTCCCTCCCTTAACCCCTCACACCACTTACAGGCTTTCAGGACCCAGGGCTGGGTTAGGGGGATTACAGGACAAGCAGCCCGAACACCCAAAGAAACACGAGGCGGCTGTGTTGAAGAATGTTCCAATGAGAAGTCCGCACATTAGTGAAAGCTGAGGTTTGATCAATGGCTGCGGCGCGTGTCTGCACTAGTGAACACTTCACGGAGCGTCTGAAAGAGAAGAAAGAGAAAATGAAGGTGTGTTATTACATTGGGCTCGGGGTCTGAATGCGGCCGGGTCGCCTTTGAGCTACTGCTGATTAAGGGCCGGTGTTCACAGGTGAGCGGCTCCGAGCAGGATTTAGTGACACGGGCACACAGAGGTGAAATCACCCCATTCTCCCAGCTAACGTCAAAGCAGCAGCAAATCGCTGCTGACCTCTCCCCTAAATGGCCAAAGGCAAATGTCAGAGGATAAGTGAGCTCCGTGACTGTGCTCAGCTCACTCAAAGAGAAGTGATGGCAGGTGAACTTTCCGCAAGTTTGTACAGTCACTTTTCACAACATGTTATGTACCCAAAAAAAAGAAATACGGAAAAAGTGATTTGATAGATAGTTAGAGGCCTTTTAATACTTGCCTTTTTACAGTTTTAAATCAGGTGCTTTTAGAGTCTTTTCCTGTCTACGCACATACAAAGACTCGGACTGTGGGATCAGAGGTTCACATCGTAAGTAGTGAAATAAGTCAGTCAGTCGCTCCCTGTGGGTCTAAGCCACCCGCAGTTGGTAATCTCCTTCGGAACTGGAGGGGCTCAAAGGGGCTAAGCCTGGTCAACACCTTAGGATGGGACATCCACGGCATATCTTCAAATGCTCCAGCAGTATCCACAGCTCAGCCTTCCTGTGCTGAGGGAACACAGCAAGGCTCTCGGGCCGCGATAGGCCACAATGTGAGATGCGGATAAATGCGGATAAAAGACAGTGTAACTTAATAATGATATAATTCATTAACAAAGGATAACTTCATAATAAGAGCAACTCATCTCTCCAATGGTTTAATAGTGAATAAACGCGGAATAGACCAATGGTTCTTTAAAAAAATATATTCAATAAATATATTCCAAGTAAACATAATGCTGCACAGTTATTCAAAAACTGTACACATGAGCCCTAATACGGTTTTGTTGTGAAATGAGAGTTATCAACTATCAATGAAAATATGAATCTGTTTTCTGTCGAGCAGCTGCAATGTGCATCACATCCTGCATGACATGGAAAACGTGATTTTAGACAAATATGTAGATTTAGGTCAGTGTGTTCTTGCAAGAATGAAAAAGACAAGTGAAGTAAAACATTCTACATAACCAAAAATGACAATAAATATTCATCAAAGTAGAACTGGAATAATAATATGAAGATTTATTTCTTGTTGGAGAAATGTTTCTCCTTTTCCTGCCAAACACACATCAACCACAAAATGTGATACTGCTGCTTCACCCAAAGAAACAAAGACATAGAAACACGAAGAAAATCTCTAAGAATCATAAAACTTTTTTGTAATATATACAATTTACGTCCAGTAATGTGTATATAAACATTAACGTTAATCAAGAGTGTTTTGTCTCGCAAGGCTCAAATCATTTTCAGACAGGATTATACTTACACTAAATGCCGGTTTAGCTGGAATTTGTATGACCCTATTGTACCCTTTGTATGCGACACATTGAGACATATGAACAGAAGCACAGGCTGTATGAAAGGGCTCCCCAAAACAAACGACAGAGTGACACCCACTCTTACCGAGCCACGCGTGTTTGATGTGTGACGCACTGGATGCGCAAGTTATTCCCTTTTTTATTTGTCCACCAGTGGTGCATGTACTGTACATGTTGATCCTTATCTTATCTGAGTGTAACAAATTGCTCCATAACATGCTGTTTGTTTTTTTTTGTTGTTTTTTTTTACGTGACTGTTTCTGAGGTTTATCTGCGGTTTGCATCTTGTGGTCTAAGGTAATGCTGGTACGGTCTTGTCTGGTTGTCTTTGACACGTCTAGTGACGTGGCATCTCAATATCGCATTTATCTCAATAAAGTCACATAAACATCTTGTTACTTTGTCATTGTTAATTTACCTGGAACTGACGTGTTATTATAAAAGCACTACACCGATGTTTTGTAGGACATTTTATGCAGTTATGGTGCAATAAAATGAAGGGAAGTAATACGACATCACATGTATAACAACTTACAAATAAAAAATGTTACATTACAACATGATAGTGATATGTAATATTAATAATGTTGCAAATGAGTGAAGGTAGTTAAACGACCTGGCTAGAAAGTGAAAAAACAACCTTGAAAACAGTTGCAGTTTTGATGGTAGTTCACCAAACTAAGCAGCAATTCATAGCTGTTACATGGTAAAAGGCTGCATGAACATCATTTAGGATCTGTCTATATCTAGTAGTTTCTAGTATCAAGTGCAAGTGAGCACTTGTTGCTGTTGCACAACCTTCAGCTGTGTTCAATATAAAATATAGCTGCAATAATTTTATAGTATCAAATCATACAGTTAGGCTGACAAAAAGGAATGTTTGATCCATTTTTAATATTCTGGTGCAATATCAGGTCATCAGCATGATTAGTCCCAGTCATTAGAGCTTGAAAGTGAAAACATGAAATACGGATCCCACAAGAAAGGCTGTAAGTCTGACCAAAAATAAATTGTGCATGACAAGGTCCCCATCAAAGAGACAAAACACAAATGGTTTTAGTAATGGTGTTGAAATGAGACAATCACAGCTTGAGATCCAGCTTCGAGAGTCATGCAGATGGTATGTGCTAGAAGGTGAGGAATACTAAATGGCCTTGAGTCATAAAGCCACACACATGCACAGATGCACACACACACACACACACACACATGCACGCCAAAGATCTGCAGCTTTTGCATGGGGATTTATCTGAAGGCCCAGCAGTCAAGAGCTCAATGGGGCATAAGACTTTCCAACCAAAGCCTGTCAGGGTGACTGAGGAGATCAATAATGATTAACAAAATAAATTCTCTGATTCCCTGCCAGATTATTTGCATCCCAGATCTCCTGATCTGTATAAACCACTCTTTGGTCCCAATCAACAAGGCCCCGCAACACAAGGAAAGTTTTTTTTTTTCCCAAGACATGTACATGACCCCAGGAGGAGAACCGGATATCCAGAGCCGATTTAAAACATGAAAGAATCACTGAGGTCAATTTATCTCTGTGTGGAAGTTGTAAATAACAGCGTCTCAGAGCTACAACCCTTATTTTGGCAATAGACGTTAGGATTAAATTCGCTTTACTTGGAATATTAAACTTTCTGGACACATTTCAATACTGGGTGACTGTGTGTTTTACTCCCTTTTTGGTGCACTCTCACCGTGCATGAAATGTGTGGCAAACTTTGTGCCAAAATCTGCAGACTTTTCAATCATTACCTCAGGGTAAATCCCTGGACTATGACAATGATACATCACCGAGATATGCAGTCTATCAGGTAGTTAATCCACCTCAGCGTTGGTCAGTCTTGTGAGGACGGAAATCTCCCAAGAACCTCGGAGATCGAGGAAGGTTGCCCCACACTGCACCCAGAGACAGCAAAAAGCTGCTTATACCTCAGACAATAGCAAGCCAAGTGTGTCACCTGTTTCCAGCTCTGGGTAAACTATTGACAAAGGCAGTAAATCAATATCGTGGGATTATATTGAATAAACAGTTAAATTTTTGAAAGTTGAAAAAAAAAAAAAAGACTTTGTTACAGCTTCATATGAGAATAAATCTGCTGGTGTGCTGTGCTTGGATTTGAACTGATTCACAGCGGGGTTGTGGATCTCCAGGAGTCCCTGAAGAGGGTCCAAAACAAAAACCTTCCTAAAGGAGGTTCCCAGGGAAAACAGCTTATCTGAATATCTATTAACCAATATGCATTTACATTTTCATATATCTACATCGAAAGTATTTTGGCAGGACACAATAAAAATAACTACAGCTAGGCTATATAAACTTAATAAAAAATGAAGCTGTGAGTTGTAAAGGACAAAGAACTTCAGCTTGTGTCTTTCTTGATATCAGTGACAGCACGATACAAACTGTTAAGGGCCTCATTAACTCTCTTGGTGGCCTCTATGGATCTCTCAACATTTGTTTCCACAACTGCTTAAAGAGAAAAGAATAAAAATAAGACATTTTTTTCTGAGGAACAATCCGTTTATGATCCCCCTTCCCCCACCAAGCACAGGGAACATGCTTCTCCTTTGATTTGAGTGTTCATCTAAACGGTAAATCTTAAAGTTATGTTCCCTAAATGTAGTATACCTCTGTGGCCAATATAAATGCCACTCAGATTCTCTTTACACCAGCTGTTTACATCTGCACTTTTCACTTAGAGGATCAGGACGTTACCTTGCAGCGAGTAGTTTTCTTTCTCGATCCCGGCATTTAAATGCAAAGTGACAAAGTTTCACATAATGAAAAAAAAAAAAAAAAAAGAAAGAAAGAAAATGCGGCGCGCAGCGAGCTCTTTACTTTAAGTGGAGGAGGAGAGAAGGGGGGTTATCCAAGGTGTTCGAGACAGATGAGGGAGGTGGGAGTCGGGGAGGGAGGGAGGAGGAGGCAGGGAGGGATAAAAACTGCAAGGGGCCATAGATGCTGGATCATTTGGAAAGTTTTCCCGTCCTGCACTCACCGCCTGCCCTCACGAACTGTACTTGGAGACGGATAGGAAACCTCGCAGCAGAGCCCGAGCGCCGGCCTTCACTCCGACACACACTGTCCTTCTTGTCCGTTTCAGAGGTGTCGCTAAAGGATTAATGAGCCAAAAAGGCACCGAGCTTCTCCTTTAAGGCTCATTTCGGCGTTTTTCGGCTTTACGCCTGGACTGCCCTAACACCTTCCCTTTCATATTCACTCCATTCGAGGATACCTGTACCTCTACTGATGGTAAGCGCTCATCTTCTGACACATTCACACACACAGGCACACACACGCACACACAAATACATACAACTGGAGCTTTTAGAGAGCGAACCTGTTGAATAAGACAGGGAGGAATCTCGCTGATAGTTTTGAGTTTTTGGTTTGTTTGGTGTTTGTGCGCGTTTAACCGACTTCACTGAGAGCTGTGCGGTGTATCCCCCCCTCCAGCCCCGTAGAAATATACAAGCATAGAAGCTCATAATAACCGAAAAGTCGATTCAGTGACAGAGGAGCTGAAGTTAAAGGAAACAAAAGTGTATTATAGGGGCGAACAGCGCAGTGATCCCGGCGGAGCTCGGAACAGGTTAAAGCCTTTTGTGCCGGAGAGCCGAGCAGTGACAAACCAACATCGTGAGGTCATTTCTAAACACAGCTTTCAGTTTCTCTGCGCTTCCCTTTCTTCAGTACAATTCAAATATTTACAAGATGTAGATTTGTGACTCTTTCCCGAAGTTTGGCAGAGATTTCCCCCGATTAAACACCTGTGTCTGCTTCGTGTCATCCCGGTGTGCGTAATGTAGAAGACAGAGATGACACAGCTCAGAATTTTTTCGCCAGGATGGAAAAAATGACATTGTTTATATCTTAAGCTTTTTTTTTTTTCTTTTTTTTTTTTAAATTCCAATTCACTTCCGCTTCTCCTGCAGGCCAACAATAACTCACGCGTTATAGAGCCAGTTTTAAAACTGCACATTTCTTTCCAACAATGACAAAGTCTGCAAAAACACTCAGTGCCAAACACGTTACAGAGGCATTCAGTTGCAGTGGATTTGAATCCGGTTTATAATTGTCGAGCGACAGTGTAATAGGCCTACAAGGACTCACATGCTCCACAGGTTTACACCTGTCTTTAACGAACGATTATAAAGTGAAATGGTGACATTTAATCCAGTCATGCAGCAGCAGAGAAAACATTTTGCGGCCTGCGGGCGCATGGCGTCCTTGGCACACACCTTTACTTTTCATCTCACATTTCTCCGCCATCGTGCAGGGGAACAGACTCGCCGAACTCTGAATGCAAAAGCTTTTTTTCATATTTACATAATTATATATTTATTTAGAATAAAGTCGCATGCGTCTGGCGAAGAGGATCTGTTTCTTTTTGCCGTTTGAGGAAAATATTGTCCCAGGTGTTGACTTTTTGTTGCTGATGCTTCCTGATATTCGGGGTTTTTCGGGTTTTACATCTGTGTTATTTCACACTCTGCAGCCTGTGATGTAAATCAGCTGAGAGCATCTGACGAAGCCAAAGTGATTTTTTTTCCCCCGTCATCTTTTTAAAGTCATGCAACTCGTCATTTCTATCGGACTTGTTTTCTTTCAGAATACACTCCAGCTTAACAAAACCATTAACCTGGTTTCAGTGATCTCACTGACTGTGAATGTTCTTACTGTTAAACTGCTCACTGGGAGCAAATAAAATCCCAAACCACTATTCAACAACAACAGACTTTGCAGGTCTCTGTTTTATTTCTTTCAACAGAAATGAGGATATTGCATTTTGTTGGCCACACTGAATCCTAGGGAAGCCTTCATTATGATCTAAACTCCTTCCAGCTTTAGTCACGACCTAGCTGTTATCAGGAGACTCAGCAAACACTTCAAATTCCTCTATTAAGAAGGATGTGTTATTTTTCCTCACAGTTATAGGCCATCACAATCATAAATACACACTATCATAAAGAACTGTATATAATCTGAAGCTGTGCTAGCACCGACCAGAGAGAGATACGTCAGCTGATCACAAAACACTGTTCCCATGACTATAAAGGTGCTGGTGAACTGATTTCTGGCACCGAAAATGACAAAAATCAGGCCATAGATTTGGCAGTTCCCGTGGTAACCTGTTGCCCTCCTTCCTCCCTCCCTCCTTCTCGTCTTCCCTCCCTCCCACCATCACTGTCAAATTCCTCAGGAAACACATCTGAAGAGCCATGTGCATAGTCTGATCACATTATCTCTAGTCAGGGAGGGAGAGAGGCCAAGGGGGACCGAGCAAAGCCAAGGGCAGTTGACTGCTCCGGCCTAATTGCTCCCTGGTCTGCATTTGTTGTTGCAAAATCTTTCTCCGTCTGTCGCACAGTTCAAATGTCTTCAGAGTGGGAAACTTCTTAAAACGCTATATAATCCTGGAGTTCTGTTTTGCTCTCGCTGTCTGATCAACAAGAGGAGTAAATACGAGGCCACACTGCTGATAAATGTGGTGGAAAGTCACCGAAAAAAAATCAACAGAGTTTAGTGTAAAAACTTGTTTTGCTTTTCTTTCTTTTTTTCTTTTCTTTTTTTTTCTTTTCTTTTTTATCACCACTGGTGAAAACAGGCCAGCAAACATGAACGCGGTGACTTTTTCCAGAGTTGAAAGTCACTCCCTGTCTGCCTTACATCTTCTTTCATCATCATCGCACCACTTTGAGTGTCTGTCTGTTTTAGCCTGCAGCTTTGTCAGTGGCTGGTTACAGTTACAAGATGTTCTGTATGGTCAGTGTTTTTGAGTACTATGAATCCCTGTAATCATGGGAGAGGCCCTCTCTGTACAATGAACGTTTGTTGTCAGAGATGTGCACACACACACACTCACTCATACACACACATACACACACACGTTATCCCCCCACCCCTTGGGTAATAGAGCTGATCATGTTCTGAACCCTCCTCTCTCTTTGCCACAGTTCTCACGAACATGCAAACAGTGGCAAGCACTCGTGCACGCGTGCAGACACGCACTCTCACGCATGCACACCGTTTAGCTCATGCACACACGCACTGCACATCGGCCTTTCTTCGCGCACACTGGATCCAGTGTCATGACCGAGAAGGGGGGGGGGGTCAATCGGAGGTCAAAGTCTAATGCTGTTAGGAAAAAGATCCTTGATTGCATGTACAGTGAGCCATGCAGGGGCCGAGATTAATCGCACAGATACGAAGCCAGACATGGTCACACACACACACACACACACACACACAAACTGTATATTACTCACACACACACATTCACACACAGTGTTCCTGTTAATGTGCATCCTCACTGTGTAGTAATGCTTGGGTGCTCTCCAGCAGAACAGGCTCCAAATGATGACCAAAGACCTACAGTACGTCGCTACGGAGCTGAAATGTCTGCTCCATGGTGCTGTTGTTGTTGTTGTGGTCACTCCGTTAAAAATGCAGTAATTTTATTAGTGTGAGTCAGCAGCATTTAACACGTTTAAATGACGTGTAAAAGAATTGAATCATTAGGGCCACACTGTTGTGCTTGTTAAAGCTGACAGAGAAAAAGAAGACCGTTAAAGTTGTGAATAATATTTTATTTTTTATTTTTAAGGGGGTATTTTAAAGATTTTATTTGGAGATGCTACTGCTAAAACCTCCATGTTTCAACTGAAGTAGTCTTCTGGAGCCAAGACAATATCCTTGATGGTGTGGTTTCATCAAGTTTAAGAGCCAAATATACCCTACAAAACACCATATATATATATACACATACAAACACACACACACATACATACATACTCCAGTGGTGAAGGTACGGCTCTCCTGCTGATGACAATGATGTCAAAGAGCAGAAGGCCTGTCAGCAGCGTCACTACAACCTGTTTGATCCCTCAAGTGGGGGAGCGTTACTAAGACATGAGGCCCTTCTGAGATGGATCTGTTTAGTTCCTTGTCTGAAATGGCTGATCTCACTTGTTTGGAGGAATAAAGGTTGAGCGAGTTCACTTGGAGACGGTTTCTGAAATCCCTCTTGGATATAGATTTTTACCGCTCCTGATCAAAGTGGTGTTATCAGCTCTTTGGTCTGTCTGTGAACATGATAGGGAAGTTTTTTTCTTTTTCAGTTGAATCAGGCAGTTATCCAAAATGTTACGCTCATTGAAGGGTTCTGCTTAATTTCTGGAATAGTTGTAATTATTGCAGGAGGTGTGTTTTCAGTCTTAGGTGAGTGTGAAGGCATTAGGGATCCGCTCTCTGTGTTGTGGCACATACCTCTTTACATTCCAGTTACAGTAAATAGCTAGCTTAGCCCAAGAGCCAAAATGATAAGCCTTAAAGAGACACTGGGTCTCTCTTACCCACTCACACACACACACACACACACACACACACTGACACAGACATACACACACTCCCTCTAGTACTCTTTAAGTAAATACCAGGTAGCAGCCTCAAGTATTTGTATGCAGTTGCATTCAGTTTATAATTTCCCTGTGTTTTTATCTGTATCTTTCAGGAACAGGGTCACTCCAACGTTCTCCTGCAGCCGCCCAACACCACCTAACATTTCCTGGAAAAACGTGTCCATTGCCTCCTCCCAACAAACATGGACTGTTTTCCCATGCTTTATTTTCTGTCGGTAAGTAAGTGGACCATGCCATTTCAATTTGTGCCATGTGACACATCTTCCTCGTTCCCTCTCTGCCCACTGAGTCACTGATTTTTGTGGCATTCAGCTCGACCTGAATTGAAAGTCCCTGTAGCGTGCTGGACAATGCATTTGTATGAGGAAGAGCCTTTTTCAGTTAAATATGTGGCTCATAGTCTTTGGTTTGCCCCATGGCTTGTTGGAGCAGACTGTGAGGGACCGTGGCTTCTTATCAAGTTAAGAATTTGCTCTGACCCCAGGGCTGCCTCTTTTATTTGTCTAATCATAGTGGAGAAGGGAGGAGACGAGGGGGGCAGGGAGGGAGTGAGGAGGAATGGCCCTCAGATTCCATTCAAAAAAGTTGGGTTCTTGAACCAGCTGTTTACCTTCGGAGGATGTCGCCAAAGATAAACTGCAAGTTGTCTATCTGATCAGGGACTGCTTTACTGTAAACAAGGCCGACCGGACTATTAAAACCAATTAGAGCTGCCCTCAGTGGGGACTGATAAAGAATAAGGTGAAAAGGGTGTTTTGGTGAAGACACGGAAGAAAAAGCAAAAACAAATTTTTTCTGTCAGTTAAAATAGAGCCTTTCTCTCCCTTCCTTATCTTTCTTTTTCTGTGTGTCTTCTTCCCCTCTGCTCTTTCCAGTTCTCTCCTAATCTTTTATCTCCCTGTGCCATCTGCTGCTCCCCCCAGAGACATCATGATTCCTGGTAATCGAATGCTGATGGTCATTTTAATATGCCAAGTCCTGCTGGGAGAGAGTAACCATGCTAGTCTGATACCTGAAGAAGGGAAAAAGAAAGTACCGGGCCTGCAGGGTCGTTCGGCCGCTCAGAGCCATGAACTGCTGCGGGACTTCGAGGCCACGCTGCTGCACATGTTCGGCCTCAAGAGGCGGCCGCGGCCCAGCCGCTCCACCACCGTGCCCCGCTACCTGCTGGACCTCTATCGGCTACAGTCGGGGGAGGCTGAGGAGGCTGGAGGGCATGACATTGCTTTTGAGTACCCAGAGAGGTCAGCCAGCCGGGCCAACACTGTGAGGGGCTTCCACCATGAAGGTAAGGAGAAAAAAAAAAAAAAGGAAAACCTTCAGTAGGAAGAGAGATGTTGAATGCATCATGGCAGCGCAGAAACATTACAACTTAATTGAGCTCACTGTTGCCAGGGCTCACTGTTGCAATCATTGTGTTAGTATTATATTTCATTAGCATGGTTGAGGACTGCTAAGTTTTCAGGATAAAAAAAAAAAAAAAACATTTCCTACATCCCTTGAAACATGATTGTAAGGCAGCTCCACCCATCTCACCATAACCAAAGAATCCAAGGATGTGGTCACCGAACACTGTCTAAAGAGGGGCAAAAAAAAAAAAATCTGCTAGACAAGCTCTCAAGAGCCTCGTTTGACAAAACTCTGCGTGTTTGGTTAGCAGCTGAAGGAAAAGCATACCTTCATATTACTGACTTGCACTTCTCACCCCACCCAGCAGAACATGGCTTAAAAAAGCTCGGTCTTGGCCTGGAATTGAAGTGTGCTCTTCTCTCATGTCTCCAGTTTATATGGAGGGCTCTTTTAGAAGGACCTTCCTCAACGTGCAATTATCTTTAATGCTACTCTGCAGCCTTCTAAATAAAGCCCCTACTGCCAACAATGTGGGTGCTGAGAGCAGACGCTGCAGCTCTCCGGAGAGATGGAAAAACAGTCTCAGAAGCTGGTGTGATAGAAAGACTGGAACGTTAGAAGGGTTTCTGTTTATTGTGACTTGGATCTGCTTAGTTTTAGCGACAGCTGCAGAGGTTTCATTTAAGGCACCGAGAAACTTCGGGTTTGACTGATCTGTTAAATGTAAGTTGAGGTTGGAAAATCCAGACTGAAACATGTCCGGTAAATGCTTGCGAACCATCTTCTAGATCGGCGGAGAGACTGATATATGAGAGTTAGCAAGTGACCTTGTAGCGTAGTGAACTGAGAAAACCAAGGAGCTTTAGGGCTGCAGAACATGTCCGCCCTTAGGGGGAGGAGTGAGGAAGGAGGGATGAGTCAGCCTTAATGGGGCTTGTCAAACACACTGCTAGTGGTAACACACGCCAACACACACTAACGCGGCAACGTACCAAGGCTAGTGAGGAAGAAAGAGCACCGCCGCCGGAGGAAGAACTTCTGCCTGTGATGCAATGTGTATGTGCATGCATGTGTGCATGTGTGTGTGTAGGTTTCAACTGCTCTCTACAAGCACTTACCCTCCTCCTCTGCTAAACTATGTTAATAATACACTTTGAGGTCTTGTGAGTGGGAGTGCTTTGCTTTCAGGGAAGCACCATTGTGCGATAGTGTGATTCAGTTGACTGATCTGTCCAAAACATGGTGCGGTATCAGAGTCTGCAGCAGCTGGACAGTTGGGTGAGGAGGAAAGGTAAACCATGTAACTATCCATCTTTAATTCAGTAAGAAAGATGTGGGTTTTTTTTTTATTCCTGGGTGTAACAGGTGGCATATCCTTGTTTTTAAATCACTGCAATCACAAATTAAACTACAAAGCAGACAGCACATGAGAAGGTGTGCGAGTGCACATTTCAAATTTTGCTCAGGCTTTGGTTTGAAGGTTTGAATGCACTGCGTTCCCTCGCGAGACGTCCGTTCCCATGGGCTTCAGATAAATGAGATTCTACTGTACTGTCTGACTCCTTAATGATTATTCATGATGAAAATGATAAATGTCTTAAGTGAACAAACTGCAGAGCTAATCAAAAACACAGCAGGTTTTAATAATGAGAACCACCTGGGTAAGATTAGGGCCTGGGTGTGAAATAACAGGGGTGGATTGAGCAGGAAAATAGTAGACACAACATTCCTTTCCCCAACAATGGTGATCTTGCCAGAAATCTGCAGACTGAGCGTGGAACAGGGAGCCTCCACTGTGTTTATACTGTAGCTGTGGTACGTTAATCACCACCCTCCTTGTAATGCGTGTTTCAGCAAAGTGCTCAGAGAAAGGCATTGAGAGAAGGGCTGGGTAATCCTTATAGATAGATAAGGAAGCGTGGATGATGTATATTTATATTCTTGAACACCCAAGAGGCCTCGAAAAGTGTCCATGCCCATTCTTTTGTGTCAATTAAAGTATGTTAGAGTGTGAAAGTGTGAAGTTAGCACAACTCGAAGCTGCTGCCTGGTACTGTCAGAACTTTGGAGGGCAAACAATACAGTGATACAGATCAACAGGAGACAGGGCGTCTCCATGGAAACTTCAATATCTAAATATTTTTGAATTTATAAGATGCACATCTGAAGCAAAGCTATGGAGTTTATTTTCTACACGTTTTATAAGTTGATATTACCCACACATTATTGAATTATGCACTTGAGCAAACATTTGTCCTTTTGCTCATTTTCAGAGCACATGGAGCGGGTGCATGAGCTGGACGATGGAGAGGCCATGCCCCTTCGCTTCCTGTTCAACCTCAGCAGCATCCCGGAGGACGAGCTGCTCTCTTCGGCCGAACTAAGGCTCTACCGTCATCAGATCGATGAGGCCATTGCTGACACCCTCTCAGGTGAGCAGGGGCTTCACCGGATAAACGTGTACGAGGTGCTAAAGCCCCCGCGGCCCGGGCAGCTGATCACGCAGCTCTTGGACACACGGCTCGTGCGCCACAACGCGTCGAGCTGGGAGAGCTTCGACGTCAGCCCTGCCGTGCTGCGCTGGACTCGAGAGCGCCTCCCAAATTACGGGCTGGCTGTGGAGGTTCTGCACCTTAACCAGACGCCGCGTCACCAGGGCCGACACGTCCGCATCAGTCGTTCACTACACCAGGAGCCTGGTGAGGACTGGGAGCAGCTACGCCCCCTCCTGGTTACCTTTGGCCATGACGGGAAGGGTCACCCTCTGACCCGCCGGACCAAGCGCAGCCCCAAGCAACGGGGCCGTAAACGCAACCGCAACTGCCGGCGCCACGCACTGTACGTGGACTTCAGCGATGTAGGCTGGAATGACTGGATAGTGGCGCCCCCTGGTTACCAGGCTTATTACTGCCACGGGGAATGCCCCTTTCCTCTGGCGGACCATCTGAACTCAACCAACCATGCCATTGTTCAGACACTGGTGAACTCTGTGAACAACAACATTCCCAAGGCCTGCTGCGTGCCAACAGAGCTCAGCGCCATCTCCATGCTCTACCTAGACGAACATGACAAGGTGGTCCTAAAAAACTACCAGGAAATGGTAGTGGAGGGCTGCGGCTGCCGCTAACACACAAACTAACTAGAACTTGGACTTGGCGACTTGAAAAAAGCAACATGGACGCTAAAACAAATCAGAAGGTCTTTACTCCCAAAAATGTTCACTTGGACCCTTATTTATAACTTTTATGTTGAGGTGTATGTTTGTCTCACTTTTTTTTGTTTCTTTGACAATATGATCATATATTTTGACAAAATATATATATATTTATATCTACATATTAAAAATAAATTGAGTCCTTATTTTAAACATAAAAAGCTGTACAACTTTTCATAATGTACATTAGATTGTATAAGTTTTTTTTATTGAGAAAATAGTAAAAACAATCTAAAAAGTAAAGTTTATTTACTTGTAATATTTATTGCTTTCATATTATATACATTTTGGAGAAAAAAAATAAAAACATGAATTGCTTCCAATAATACATTCAAGCAGATCACAAGACACACGCTTTGTGTATTTGCGTAAATTAGAGCACTGCCTGAATTTGTCACAACACGTATATTTTTTTAAATAATCAATTGAAATAATCAGAAATGTACACTGACTCTAATTAACCTCTTTATTTTAATATTAAGCTGATGATTTCAATTTGCCCCTTAAAACAAAATTCATTTTACCATCTTATAAAATATATGTAATAACTATCTTCTACAAGGGGGTTGTAAAAATAAATGAGTAAATTTATGGTTTTCAGATGAATTTGGATTTAAATTCTAAACCTGATTTATCCTATTGGCCTTTTAATGTGTTCAAATCAGCTTTTAGCTAAAAGATAAAAGCAGAGGAATATTTCTGATGCTCCATCTTTCCCAAATAAAAAGAATGTTTGGTTTATTATCTGGCATCTCACCAGCCTTTGAATGATTTCATCAAAGAAAGACAAATAGTGGAATTTCTCAGTTTTCAGTAACAGAAGCTGTTACAGAAATGCTATGCCATTTCAAAGCCAGTAGGCCCGTGGGTGAAGGTCTTATTGTTCTCAAATTTCACTTTTATGTCAATTTGGTGAACATGTGGTGGTTGGACACTCACTAATCCAATTGCAGTCGGGGCGGGTTGTTGAGCCCGACTGTGGGAGAGTGACTCTATTGTTCTTGACGTCCTCACATTGGGGGCATGATTGTGGCCGATGCGTCCTGCCCTGACACAAGGCGGCTGAGTCCTCAGAAGAATCAAAGGTTAGACGCTCTGTCTCCTGCCTTTGTCTTCAGCGGCTCATGCCGGCAGAGCAAAGACGCCTGTCTCCAACCTGTGCCCCATCACACAAAAGGCTTCTACATCACTTATTTACAAGCTGACGGCTGGCCCAAATTATATGATAATGTTTGGAGAGAGCGGCTCCTTTGAACTGCTGGGGGACGTTTGCTGTGCATTGTTTCACAGAGGGTGCCCTGTACATCATCATGTCTCAGGGGTAAACCACTGGACATTATTTAAATATAAAAATGATATATAATCCCTTTTTTTTTTTCTTAAAAGAAGTTTTAATGCTCTAGTTTTTTTTTCCATAATTCCAACTTTTAAACTTAACTTTTAATTGCTGTCTGTCTTGGGGGAAAAAAAACAGAAGTCAGAGTTTAAATAGAAAGATATTTAACGAGTAAGTTGAGTGAAATAAATTAGGGATGACATTAGGCGATTTCCTCTAATGACAAGTGAGGTTTGTTAGTTTTTCCTACTGGAGCATGTGCAGGCCCTCGGGCCCTCTAATGGCTGCCCGGCTTCTCTTTGATGCCTCCATATCAGCGTCAAAGACAAGGGTGACTGCTAGAGGAGGAGAAGACAGAGAAGAATTTCATTTTGAAGTGGCTGAAGGCAGAGAAGGAACTGCAGGAGGGTCGGAGGTACATGTATGTGTGTGTTCGGGAAGAAATTGAGGGGGGGGTGGGGGGGGGGTGTCTTTTCAGCAGCTTGACAGCGCAGTTACAACATTTCTACTGATCTCCCCCCTGAAGTTGAGATAACATCAGCCAGTTATGGTAATTGTCTGTTCATTATCCCACTAACCTACACAAAGAAATGATGCATGTTTATTAAAAGGCCCGGAGAGGGACGTTTATATAAGCTCAGCACACCCAGTGAGCCTGTCATTTAAGTTTACCGCCAGCCTGCTTCGAGTTGAACCCTTGAACGTTTGGAGGAGGACAAGCTCAAGCCTTCAGCAGCATCATGCTTCAAACTCTCCACCTAGTGTCAGCAACCGTGTGATTCCTAAGACATTTAGGAAACAGATAGATAAATGTGAGTGTGTGTGTGTGTGTGTGAGAAAGGAGGTAGGGAGGACGGGGGTCAATTACAGAATGAGTCCTTAAAAACAGATTGAGGGCTTTGTCATGCCTATGTGACGTGCCACTCAGTCTCCTGTAAGTGCTCGTTCTCACGCAATTACAGGTGAGTCATTATGCAGCAGGTCTATTGACGCTGCTCGACTAATTGACTGGGTGAAGTCTTCAAAAAGCTTTTTATTTGGACGTTCCACCGTAAAAGCCGAGTGTTTATAGACAGTAAAACTCCCCGCAGGAACAAAGGAAGATGATCCTCACTCGCGTTGCCGTGTGTGTGTGTGTGTGTGTGTGTGAGAGAGAGTGTGAGAGGGTGCACTCTTTGCCCCTAATCGCTGAATTCTTCCTTTTTTACCTCAGAGTTACCAGATGTTGGAGATCTGAAGGCATTTTCCGGTTTTCAGGGAAGACGTGACACAAAACACCTCAGAAAACATCAGATTTATCTATGAAAGTATCATATTTGTGATTCAGTAAAGGGATAGTTCAGTTTTTCAACAGAGTTAGAGCCTGGTGTTGTGGCTTATGGTTCCCTTTTTGAACAGCTCACTGGTGACATGATCGGCAACTGGGCAACAAATAAGTTCCAACTTTCCAAGACGCCTGAAAAAAGAATTAAACAGCACAAAGAAACCATAGAAGAAACCATAACTTTCAGGTCTCTCTTTTGTACAACAGCAGCCAAGAGTGGTAAGTAACTAAGGTGCTTCATTCTTGCATACCGTTTGTAAGTTTGAACTTTAGCCGATTAATCGTTAAGTCTATTAAATGTACCAAAAACTAGTGAAAAATCCCAAGCTCTGAAACACAAGGTGATGTGTTTAAAGAGCTTGTTCTGTCCAGCCGGCAGTCTGACACAAAAAAGTTCAGTTTTAAATGATATAAAATGGAAAGAAGCAACAAATCCTCTCATTTGAGAAGCTGGAAAGAATAAATGTGTGGCATAATTGTTTAAAATAATCGTCAGGCCTTTCATTCACACTAAACTATAATCTTTTTTAGCGTTTAAACTGGAGCTGGAAAACCTTTTTTGTCACAGTGGCTACATTAAAAAAACAGCTCATCGTCTCATTCCCCACTCCGCCATCTCTCGTGTGGACGGGGAAGAGTTCTATAAAAATGTAAAAAAAGCTACTGTTCTTTCACCTCCAACTCTTTTTCCACATCCAACCATGCTGCTGTTCTCACTGACAGAATTTTATTACTACAGCTCATGAATAAAACTACTATTTTCTACTCATGTCTGACAACGCAAACCAAAAGATATCTAAATGACAAAACAGCCGTTGCGTGTTTAGCTAAATTAAGACTAAAGTGAAGTTGATCAGAAACAACAGCACAGAGGTTTAATCTGCTGAGACCTGAGATATTTATTATTCCATCCATTCGCTGCAGATCCTGAGCAGATAATGGAACTAATGCACAACTTTGTTGGTTGCCAAAGTTTTGAGAAGAAGTTCCAAAGTCCAGAGCAGGGTCTTGGGATTATCCTGAGTAACTGGGGCATTGTTTCTGCAAACACAGGCAGTTCTTTAATTTTTCTAATGTCACCTTTAAATGCCTTGAACACCACAAAACGAAATTCCACTCATTCATTATAGTGGGGTGCCGGCGGAAGTTTGAGCGGTGAAGCTCTCAGAACCTCTGCAAGTAAAAGCAAAACTATCTATGTGTACTACTAAGTGAGATATCACCAGAGGTAAAGAGGGTTTTTTTTTTTTGTGGTTTGGGTTGATCCGATTCTTGAAGACAAGATGTGTCACATTGTGCTGTGCTACAGTCCCGAATGGAACGAGGGAGTCGATGCTCTCTTGTTCCGTCCCCTCTCTTTGGTAGAGAAAAGAGTCGGGGCTATCGTGATGATAGCTCATGTCAGTGCTGCTCCAGGTCAGGGCCTCTCGTTTCACTCTCCCACTCATAGTTCCACACGCACGCACAGACACACGCACACATTCTTTCTTATACTCTTTTTTTTCCCAGGGTATATCATTTTTACACACACACATTCACACACACAGGTCTGAAACTTTAGACCCTCCCTGCTGTCCATCTGTAGGGGTTATCTGTGTGACACCTCCTCTCACCCCTGTCTGTGACTCATCTCCACTCATCACACACACCTCTGCACCGGCACATGGCAGCCGGGACGCTGCACGGTGCATTTAAGGGGATAAGGCTGTCATCGACGGAACACTTTGACCCCGGGTCACTGACACAAAGACGTTTACAGTGCGGGTAGCCGTAGGTAACAGTAGAGCGGAGAACAGGAGAATGTTAATTTTCAGGGTTCAGGCACAGGTGAACTCAACATAAAAGCAAGTGCGTTGCTTTGGTGCTGAAACAATTTGTTCATTAGCCGATCCTCACAAAACCATTCATCACTTGAAAGCACGAAAGCTCACGGTTTTGAGCGTGTAAACCATTTTTTAGACCCTGAAATCTATGCAGCAACACATGCGCATTTGTGACAGCAGCGCAAACAAAACAGAACAGGAAAATAAAAGATAAAAATAGGCAAGAAATTTTGAAAATTTACTTCAGTATTAATTACACTAATTTAGACTTTTTGATAGTAAACTTTGAAGATTGTAACTTGGAAAGACACTGGGACAGTGACTTTAATCACATGGGTTTGAAAACAGAAACTACTTTGTTTTAGGCAGGTCATTTTTGCACTTGATGAACTTGTGATGGCACCAGCTGAGTTGAAAATCTTTAGTTTTTGGACTGTTGCCAAGCGATTTTAAGATATCAGACATGAAAACTTAATCGATTAATTGAAGAAATACTCAACAGACTAATCGATAATGGAAATAGTTTTAGTTGCAGCCCTCCATTGCTTCTTCAGGTGACTATGGGTACATTTAAGACCAAAAAAAGCACCGTTGTTGCTAGCCAAAACAAGTAAACTGTGAATTTGAGTGACAGTTGTTAGGGATTTGGTCATTCTCACCCTCTTTCAGCTTTCTTTAACTTAACGTGTAAGCGTGTGTGTGTGTGTGTCTCTATGTGTGCATGCTCGCCTTCACGTGCACATTTAAGTACATGTGCTCAGTCACAAATCTGCAGTTGCTCGCTCCGTTCAGGCTGTTAACACCCCTGGTGTCTGTCAGTGGTGTTAGAAGAAAAACAATGAAGGCCTCTCAAAGAAAGCTTAATAACAGTAATTGCTGCCTGAGTGATTAGAAAGAGTATCAGATATTTCCATCTTGACAACTGTTCCCAAACAAAGCGTACAGGAATGGAGGGTCGGGGCATGGAGCGTGTGAGTGAGTATGTGTGTGTAGTGGGGGTTACACATTATGTGATTAAACCCCCTCGACAGTCGTTTCTCTCACCAAGCCTCTCCGACTGGGACGGGATCGCAGTGGAAATTTCCACTTGTCGGAGAAACGACCTGCGGGTTTAAAATTTGGTGTCAAGTGCCAGTGTCGCTGTGTGGACGGAATGCTTCTTTTGTGGGCGAGTCTCTGGTGTAATTTCGGGCAGGGCAGGGTGTCCCTGCAGTAGTCCTTTCTTCCTCAGGCCCTGTGCAGTTTCATTAGATACGGCTAATGAAAAGATGGCTGCTGGACGGCCCGGCCCCCCGACGCTCCTCTGGCCTGTATTTAGAGCCCCCGCCTCGCATCTCCCACTGAACAGGTGTGCTGGCTGGCCCTCCAGCACTACACCAACTCACTGAAAACACTTTTCATCCTCATCCTCTCTTTAACAGGCCACAAAGCATTATTTTCACCAGTTCATTTTACAACATTAGTTTTATTACAAAGCAACTTCTTCACTCCTGTTAAACCTTTTTCTTTTTATAACTCTGTTTACACAACACAGGTGTCTGCTTCTGTTTCCTTTTAGAGTAAAGATTCTTATTTACTCTTCGTATCGATACCAAGCCGTCCCGACCGAGAATATGAAATAAAACATGTTTGTTTATGGGATAGCTTCTTGTTGATAACATATACTCTACGTATGCCAGTGTATGTTAACAGAACAATAAGATGCATATATGTGGAGATTTTCTGTTTTTCACAGTTTACTTCTTGTTTTTTGCACAATATTCTAACGTTATCTTTCATGGAGCTGGCAAAAAAAATTTCTATGTATTTATATTTTTACTTCTTTTGCTATTTTTAATGTATTATTGTCTTCATACTCCCACTCTGAAAGATTGTACGGTATACCACTTGAATTGTTAGTCATTCTGAGGCGTTTATCACTGAGCTGGCTGGATGATTCTCCACCAATCAGCATGTTGGTATAAATACAAGTGCTCTAACTATTCTTATACACTTTGATCCATCTGTTATCAAAACATTATCTTATTTAATTAAATTTGTGGTTTCGGAGTCAGCGTGGAGGCAAGAGCGTAAGCACTTTTCCACGATGTCCACATACGCAGCTACTTAAATATACAAATTTGAGAATAAATTGATATTCATGGAAGGAGCCACTTCATAAGTTTGTTTTACGTACGAACATTTATTGCCCCGCAGACAGTTTGCTTTTTTGCCTGCTGTAAAAACAAGTGGCAACATAAAGTGTCACATATTCTTCTCACATCCTCGTCTTTATTTACACATATGGCAGGAAATTAAAGACAGCGAGTAGAGCGAGTATCACTCAGTTCATTTAACAATCTCCACCGCTCTGAAGCTTCTGGCAAACTGAGACGTTGTAAAAAAAAAAAAAAAAAAAAAAAAAAAAAAAAAAAGAAAGAAGAAGAAGAAAAAAAAAGGCCTCCTGTAATTAGACAAAGCTGTTTATGCACAACTGCTCCATCCCATACTCCCTCATTCCCTCCCCTATGAAAGACTAATTTGCCTTTCAGCGCAATAATAGTTGATATACAGTATGGTGTCATCTGGTGAGAGCCCATTGTTTTGTCCTAGTTAGTTACAGAAGCCTGTTTCGGCTACTGGCTGCGTCTCCCTTTCAGGTGCATATTTATCTGAGAGGAGAACTGGTGTTTGGCTGGAGAGTGGCCGGGGTTAGATCTCAGTGTTTATTTGCTAACAGACTCCCTCTGTGTTCATACGCTGACCCTTTGTGCGGCTCACTGAGAGGCAGGTGGATTGTGCCTCGGGGTTGCGAGCTACAGTTTGAAAGCAACAACGCGAAACCGGAGATGTAACATGACCCTGAGGCAATTAGGCCCACAATGAGGACGTTTTTTTCGCATTCGCTCCTTTTGTGTTGCTAAATACTATTTAAGAGCAAATAATATGAGGAACCTTGGGTGCTTTGGCACAGAGATTGAGGAAAATTTACAACCAGGTAGCAAATAAGCAACAGTACGAGTTATTGTGCCCGAGTGATAGCTGCTTGTTGTACATTAGTTGAGGGAGTTGCTATAACGCATGCCTCTCCTTTGAAGTTGCCCTACCTTGTTGTCCTGCATTTTCTTTTTTTCTTTTTTTTGAAGTGACTGTATAAGCAGGGAGGGGATTTGGGTGGGGTGGAGAGGATTGGAGGATGAAAAGCTAATGGACTCCATTTTGGGGCGTTTTTTTTTTTTTGAACCAAAGACCTTTTCCAACGCTCAGAGACAGAAGCGGGAAAGGTGCAAGGAGGGTTGGAACAGCAAGACCCTGCAGCTCCTTCCCTCCTCCTTCTCTCCCTCCTCCCTCCCGTTGCTATATACCCTTCCCTGAATGGAGTGTCTACCGGATCTGCCCAGGATGAAATGTCATATCTTAGACTGATCCTTATCTCTTAATCGCTTCCTTTGTCTCCCATGATTCCCCAGACCCTCCCTGACTTCCCTCCTCGGACATGGCCCTTTGATGTGTCAGCCACAGTTAGGGACGCTGGGGGTGGGATATTTGTGGTGTGTGCATACATGTGTGTGTGTGTGTGTGTTTTAAAGTGGCTGTCTGGTTCTGCTCTGAGCTAACGAGGGCCTCAGAGGTTATCAAGATTCGATGGTGGAGGAGAGCGCTGGAAAGGCTTGGTGCTGGTGTTGCTCTGTGTCTCTTGTGGCTTTACAGAGTTAGATGCAAAGAGATGGGGCGTGTGTGTCGATGCATGCATTTGTATGTACATTCCTGTGTATGTGTGTGTTTGCTGGAGGTCAGGAGTAATGTGTAACAGTAATGCACTCCTGTGTGTATAATTACTGCGCGTGTGTGTTTGTGTGCCTGGATGACTCTACTCGAGGTACGGTTCGGAGCTGATGACACGTCAGCCTCACAAACTTTCTCTCGGGCTACCAGCAGATGTTTGCATGGTTCACAGACAGTCAAATGTGAAACAAATGTTGGAATTATCACAGAAAGAGGGTACAGAGTATGAAAAACATCAAAACAGGCAGATCAAAAAAAAAAAAAAACACTGGCTATCACAGACTAGTTAGTGCAACTGAGTGGAAGTTTCTGTTATTTATGTCCAATTTACAGGATTCAACAGTGACGTCGACGACGGCTAAGAACATTAAAGCCTCTCGGCTAAACAGAAGAAAGGCAACGTGTACAGATAATGTCTCTATAAGCTAATTTCAAAACAGAAAAGGCCTCTGAAAAACATTCCTCAGACAGGGTCAGTGTTATTTTGTGCCATTGTTAGCATTAGCCTTGAGCTAACACCACTCCTGTTCTTGCTTTAATGTCAGATGAGTCGGCTGTGGTTCATTAACTTTCTTCAATTAGTCTGCAGTATATTTGCCTTCA
Source organism: Seriola lalandi dorsalis (assembly GCF_002814215.2). NCBI lineage: Eukaryota > Metazoa > Chordata > Actinopteri > Carangiformes > Carangidae > Seriola > Seriola lalandi. The sequence continues at coordinate 234,287 of NW_019523655.1, read as the reverse complement.
GCGAGCAGCAGCGTGAATTTAAAGTTGAGATAAAAAAAAAAAGACAAAACACCGTTCACTTCTCTAAACTGAAAACTGCTGCTGATCTCACAGATACAGCTGGTTTCATATTTTTGCCCTGCCTGCCTCCCGTCCGCGCTGAACTTATTCTCTACGGCGATTCCGATATTTATATGCAGCTTTAAATAATTCAGCAAAAGACAAGCCACAGTGGCCTGATCTCACACATACAGTGAGTGTAATATCTTCGGCCTGCCTACCTCCACTGGACCCTGCATTCACTGTACTAATGAATTTTCCATATCTATTTAAAGTGACCTGTAACAGTTGAGCTCAGCAGGATTTATCGAAATTCTCTCTTCGAGGTGCAGATTTGATTGTGACATTGTATGTTGTGTAAGAAAAAAAAATTAACGCATTTCTTCTTGTCAAGTTTTTAAACAGAGTAGTTTCTAGAATAGCAGTTTAAGCATAAGACGTGAAGTAGAAATGGGACTGTGTTTTACAACTGTGCACCGTAAAAAAAGAGAGCACAGTATATGAAGCAGAAGACAAGAGAGGACAGAAACGAGTGAAAGGAGGGGAAGACAAAAGGAAAATTAGACTCCGGAGAACAGAAGTTTTTTTTTATTTTTTTATGGTGTCATGGTTGTCAATTTCATCTTATTTTACTTCTGCATTGTAGATGGTCAATCAGGTGGAATCAGAAGTGTATCAAGATTAAATGTGAATAAAACAGAAGTGGAATCAATTGAAAAAACTAGAGCCCAGAGTCTGGCCCAGACTGGATGGAGGATGGCTGCTTCAGGATTCTCAAAATTATGAAGCTTTTGCTTTCCGAGATCTCCAGTAGGAAGGTGTGTGTGTGTGTGTGTGTGTGTGTGTGTGTGTGTGTGTGTTTGTGGTGGGCCAACATGTGTGTGAGATAGAAAGAGAGCAAAATAGACGGGCTGTGAGAAACGGAAAGAAACACGGGGAGCTTGTTTGAAAAGGCTCATATCTTCCAGCGTATCTTCAAACAGACATATGTAGTCATACCTTTGAACATGTGACTGTGTGCGAGTTGATGAGTAAATGTACGTGTGTATCCTAACACAGCTCATTGTTGTCTGGTTGGCTCATTTTGCCGATCCAACATCCGGAGGCTCTTTCTTTGGTCCCTAAAGGAATCTCGGGCTGAAGCCAGGGGTGATGGGGGTACATTGTCTGCACCCTCTGGTGGCAGGATGCAACAGCACAACCTGCCCTTTGTGTGTGTATCCGTGCGCACACAAAGGGTGCGCACGGGTGCTTCCTCAGGTGAGAGCACAATGCCGTATGTTTGTGCGGGGAGGCCACCCAGCATCACTTGCATATCCTGACAAAGATAGGAGACCTGGATTACAATTAGAGGTTTTTGCTTCGGCCAAAAGCAACATTGTTCATTTCAGCGAAAGAGCGGGGCTCTCACTGGGTCCAGAACCACCTGGAGATGGAGGAGGGCGGAGGCGAGTGGAAAGCAGAGAGAAGAATAACAGCATTAATGTCAGACGCAAAATGTCACCATTAGAACAGATTCATCAACATGTGATGGTAAGGCTATTATTATCGCCTGGCGTTTTCAAATCCTAGACCGGTTTTCAAATAACGGAGCGGCATTGTTTCAGCCACTGATGTATCTGTGTGTATTTGCACATCCAAGCTGGTGTAGAAAGAAAATAAGCCAGCTCTTTCTCCCAGATTTAGGTCGAAGCATGAATAAACTCTGACACTCCCTCCTTTGCCAGTGATTGTCAAGAGGCTGTTTGTTGCTCTTGGCACGAACATACACAACTGTATACATTTAAGCTGTGGACGTCGGGGCATTCAGGAGTGAGATCATTAACATATGGCCGAGGCAGTTAAAGCCTGCAGCCATGAGCCCTGGGGGACAGCCTGGCTGTGTAAGTGAATACTGATCATATACTTCAGATATTATTACCTCTCCCTGTGTGGAAAAATCTTGTTCACTAAGTATTTAAACCAGAAACTGAGCCGGTGATAGACAAGCAAACAAACCAGGCAGCATGCATTTGTATTATTAGGAGTTTTTCCTCAGAATAAAAAGATTTTCGGGCTCCATCCCAAGGACCAAAAATTTGATTGTTGCTGTAATGATTAGATTCCATTGCCTGGATTTCTGCTGATATGTAGGACAGAAATGACTGTTATCCACACTGCTTTTCTATGTGTATCTGTATTTGATTATAATCTCATGACTCTAATCTATGAAATATCATGAAACTTTGCAAGTATGCCCTCTATAGTTCCTCTTTTTTTAGCATTTTATCACTTGATGAGTGACTGGCTGGGGCTGGTGAAGACATGGAAGGGAGGAAAAACTGTGAAAATGTTCAATTAAACATTTCAGCCAGCAATAAAAGGGGAGAGGAAGAGTCACAGCAAACAAACAGACATGTTGCCTTGGTAATGGACAAGGCCCCTGCTGAGTTGGTGCGCGCACGGTCGGAAGAAGGTATCAGAGTGAGCTATATCTAGAAAATAGACGACCACTAGAGGAATGAGTTGGAATACTTGACAGACATGAGCTTTACTGAGAGGTTGTTTTTTTTTTTGTTTTGGTTCCTGTGCCCTGCAAAAATCTGAGGAAAAAGGTAGAAGAGGAATAGCGTCCTAATGAAGACCAGGCTGTCTAACAGAAAGGTCTGTTCTATTAGATACAGCGAGGGGGTTTCCAAAACACTCACATTAAGTTGTCCTTTACGTTCAGGAGAGGACGCACACACTGCACATGGTGCCCGAGGTTCACACGAGCACATGCCACACGTTAGCCTTCACGCTACCTGCCTGCTAATAATATGAAAGAGAAGGTGGAGAGGACAAATGGAGGTTTCTGGTGAGATGGTGATTTTGCTCTGAAAGGGACAGGTAGATAACATGGGGACAGGATAATGTCAGTATAAAGACAAACACATGACTAAGGCACTCTGTTTGACTGGTCAACACGTGGTGTGTGTGTGTGTGTCTGTGTGTGTTTGTGTGAGGCTCGCGGCCACAGCCGTGCCCGGAAAGGCTTGGAGCACAACCAGTCATTAGGAAGTCAGGCCGTCTGGAGTGCATTATGGGCTGGGTACTGTAACTCTTACAAGCACAGGCTGCTATCAAATCAGGGATGAGTGGAAGAAGGAGGGAATGAAATACTAAGAGAAAAGACGGGGAAAAAAATCTTCACACCTGTGTCCAATAATAGATACAGGTGACTGTAACAACTTCTTTTAGCTCCATTGTTCTAGGTAAAAAAAAATCTTTGCAGATTTATAGAAAAGAATTTGAATATCAGTTTGGAAAACTTGCCCTGCTGCAGGTACTCAAACCAGGATGAAACACATTTTAAGAGTTGCATGTGGCAGCAAGGAAAATGGGAGGAAAAGAATGTAATGGATGGAGAGTTAATGGGAGACTCAAGGAAAAAATTAGGGCAGCTGAAGAGCAGAGAGGCCAACGTAAGACAGATATCCCAAAAAGAAGTGGGGGCACATGGATGAATAGCTGGAGAGTGATGGATGTATAGATGGCTGGATGGATGATAGGATGTTGCTTTGGCAGAACGATAGTGAGGCAATACCCAGGATGAATCAGTGCTGTCTTGTTAGCCACAGCTGGAGTTTTGACTCCAGCTCTCAACAATTTGACAGGTTTCGGTACATTATGTCAAATTAGTGCTTGCAGTGGTTCTGTGTAGCTTTCATCAGCTGGACGGGAAAAGGGGAAGAGAGAAGAAAAAGATGCATGATGTACCATTCAGGCTTTAGACTGTGAGGTTAAGTGAACGGAATGAAAGACATAAGGAAGGAAGACCTGAGCGAGACAGTTTAACTGACGTAGATAGAAGTAAATATTGCAGACTTTGTTGGAAGGTATCGGCTGACTACCTCAAAATTAGATTTAACAGAAAGTCTTGTTTAATGGGGAGCTAGCGGGTCGCTGCGGCTAAGCTGCTAAACTGTTGTGCACCTTTTAGATTTGCAAATAACAGTACTCAACAACACAACCAGTAAATATATGCACAGGGCTGACCTGCAGGACATGCTGGCAGTCAGGTTTTTCTTTTTCCACGGCTGTGGGCAGACACGCTGTAATGCATGATCACAGTGCAGACTGGATAGTTAGTCTGCCATAGCTTGCCACACTTGAACCATTTGGCAGCTGTTTTTCTAAATCACAGCTTGTCATGTCTTCATCACAATAAGACATTATATTAGAGGAGATTGAGTGTCCCTTAATTATCACTTGGAAATCATTTGCTGAAATGTGACTTTAGACTGTGGGCTGATGGGTGGGCTTAGTACAAGTAGATGGGAGCAGGAGGCTGTGGTAGAAAGTCCTGTGGGTGCAGGTAGTTGTGGTCTTAAACCTGCAATAGCTGATATTTTTATAGCAAATATTTACACATCCAGAAGTTGCAGCAATATTATCACTGATTTGGAGTTGTGTTTCTGGCAAGCTGGTGAATGTCCGTCGAATATTCACTCTGTTTTTGCTCTGTTATTGGTCTCTACCAACGCCTGAGGGACATATCTGGCTCTTTATCTGCTAAATGCTCAACTATGTTCACCAACTAGTTGCTAACTGTATCTGTCTGCACCGACACTGCTAAAAGTATGCTACACTGCAACAGTGACTCAACTAATGTAGACATATAGAGACAGTATTTCCACTTGAGTATTATGATCTAAGATCGTAATACTTCAGTGGCAATATGTAGATGAGTTGGTAATGTAAAGGAGCTAGAAGTAGGCAAAGGGACTAGTTGGGAAGTGCTGCTTTCAGACTCAAAGGCGATTTAGAGGAGGCACAATGGATATGCACCACAGCGGACTTGTTCCGAACTCCAGAATGAATCCATATAAAAGACTGCGTCATACTTATTCATCCAACACAAGAGGTAAACTTCCAAACACCACAGCTGGGAGGTCACAGTTCAAAACCATGGCCATCCCACTAGGCAAACTTTTTCAGGTCAACCTTTGTGTCCTTTATTCATTGGTCTCTGTCCACAGTTAAAATAGTGTTGATTTTTGGGTCTGAAAAAAGTCATATGAGTCATCGCTGTGCATCATTCGACCACAAAAATACAAACAGATTTTGTTGCTCGGTGAGTTTGGTGAGGAGGCGGTTAGCAGATTTGCAGAGATCCAAGCCTTTGCAGAAGGGTAGCCAATTGTCAGATTTTGTTGTAGCTACTTAGTTCAAAGAGCACTCTTGATTTATAAATTCAATCTTTGCATTTCTACTCTGTTGTTAAAACTTATGAGACAATGAGAGCTGGAGGCAGCCATTTAAGGCATTGTCTTTGAAATTTTAACTTCATCCTGCTCTTCTGTTTTTTGATTTAGAGGCAGAAGAGGAAAGAAATTGCCTGGCAAGCGTCTGGCCTTCATGTTACAGCAGTCGACATATTGAAACACCTGTTTTGATTTATTGTGTTTGGGTAGTTGGCAGTGGATGGATTCCAGCACCCAGCTTCTTGCACATGCACTGCCAAGAAGACACACACACACACATCCACAGCACAACTCTGTCTTATACACTTACAGAGTTGCACACATTCACACAAACACACACACGAGCAAATAAACATCAAGAGTACATATTTGTACGCCCTGATACACACACACACACACACACCCAAACCCATACACACACACACACTCACACACCGTACTCTGTACAAGTTTTACAAATGACTTGGTTGAAAGATCAATCATGAAAGCAGACTTTCTGGAAGTCTGTGTTAATGCCTTTCGTTTCTGAACCTCCCCCCGCTGAGCACAGGTGCACTGGCACACAGAAGAAGAAACAAGAGAGCAAGATGGGAGGGAGAGAACAGCACAGTCCAACAGGGAAAAGAATAGTGGAAGAGAGAGAACCATACGTCAGTCTGCCCTGAGATCACCTTTGACACGGTCCCACCTGTCAGCATGGGCCTGAATCAAGCCCCCTTTTCTCTGTTCTCAAGTGCATAAAACGCAGAGAGCAAATTCACTGCACAGCCCTTTTCGTGCTGTGCCAAAGCTCCTCTCTCCGCCGGCCTGCATCTATCTATCTGGTGTACAGACTAGAGCTAAAGAGGAGCAAATAGATACGCCATCTGGCAGTTGTCTGGCCTTAGCTGTCTGTGGGACATATGATGGATTCTATCGGGAAAAGACGCCAAAACACAAAATGGCTGAGGTCAGTAAGTTTAGGAAATCCCAAAAGTGCGAGACGGCTGCAGATTTTTGTTGTTTAAATGGTAAGAGAAAGTTCTTTTGATGTGGATTTGGATGTTATACAAGTTGGTATTTCATATTACATTGGTAGTATCACATTTTCTTGTTTTTTTTTTTTGTACCCTTTGATTGCAGCTCGACCAGCTGGTATCAACTCCGCCCGTTCTGGCGGTTCATGGTTGTCGTCACGTTGACGCATGTATACGCTACCCTAATTAGATGGTTGGGGGACCCAGACGGCCGTTCGCCAAGGCCAGACGGGGTTCTTCCCTTTCCTGTGTGTCACAGTATGACATCACAGTCTGGGTGCCAGGACACCCTATCATTGACATGATCAGGCAGGACCTGCTGTGTTTGGGGAGTGACTGGGCCAACCTCAGAGTCCTGTCACAGTCCCAGTCCACCACGCAGACCAGGCTTAGGAGGAAGTAGCCCATGTGCCAAGGAAGCGTGGGCTGTGCCACTTCAATCCTGGAATTCTTATCATGTTGACTTTTCAAAAGGGATGCACCACACTGCGGTTTAGTCTGCAGCTGGGACAACAAAGTGATGAATGGAGTGGCTAGTGAGGAAGGGATATGCCCACACACTCACCTCCTCCCTCTTTCTCTTTCCCTTTACGCCTTCAAATCAATTCACACACACACACACACACACACACACACACACACACACACACACACACACACACATACATCCATCCATACACACACTGGTCTCAAAGCTGTGGGGCTCTGCAGAGCCACTCTCCAGGGCCGTGGCCATAAAACAAAAGCACTTGTAACATGAAAGAATTCCTGCAATTTACAAGAGGAAGTGGAACATCTGAGAGACGATGTTTGAATTCTCAGTGTGCTCTTCTGGGCGAAGTGTCAAAGCTGGGGTGGCTGCTGCTGCTGCTGGCTGATGTTTCCCCCTCTTCCACCGCCGCCGCCGCCACCCCACAAGCCAAACCGCCCTCCATCCCACCACCCTCGTGCAACTCTTTCAATGGTGAATGTACTTCCTGTTCCCCATTACGCCGCCATGTCTCAGTGACCAGTGAGACCTCAGTAAAACATGTCCACCCTGCGTGCAGGCACCCACTGCGCGCTGCTCAGGGGCCTTCAAGGGCTTCACTTTGAACCTGGCAGCTCCGGGGAATATTCCTGCCTTGAAAGGTTTATTTGGTTATCTCTCTAAATGTCCCGAGGTGAAATATACTGTTAAGTAAACCTAGCTGATACAAACCAGTTGTAGGCATGCAATAGTAAACAGATTGTAACCGCTCATGAAATGGTTGCTGCCTGCATCGGAGCAGTGTGCTGCACACTGTCTGCCTCCACCCTGCAACGTCAGAAACAGCAGGTTTTTCTCATAATGCACAAGAACTTTAGACCAGCTTTTGCCTCAAGGCAATGTGGGGTCTGAACTTTAGCAGGTTTTGTGTCTTATTACTCTCACAGCCTCATTGTACTTTTATGACGAGAGTTGATATATATTGCACAATTCCTAAATTTTTATAGAAATAAGGGATTTGATCGTAAAACAAAAAGGTACAGCCATTCTTTGCAAAACAGAATGTAATGAGCGTGTGACCTGCATGTGTACGTGTGTATGTGTGTGTTTGTGTGTGTGTGTGTTTGCAGTTTTCCAGAATTTGGTCTGCATTCATGTGGATAATTATAACTTTATGGAGATTTTTTTCCCTCCCTTCCTTACGACCACATCTGCAGCAGAGGCAAATAGTAGAGGAAGGGTGGAGGCCAAACTCTCTGGTTCTCTCTCTTTCTCCTCTCTCTGTCTCTTTCTCTTGGCCTCCGCTCTCTCTCTCTCTTTCTTTCTCTTCCCTTCCTTCCTTCTGTCGCTCATCTTCCTCCCTGGCCCGGACCACCTACGTTAGGAGTCTTGGGTGGACCCAGAACCATTGCTATCAGCGCAAGTGTACTCAAACGTCCCATAATGACTTCCACTTAGAGCCAGTCCATAAACACTCTCAGATGCACAGAGACACACTCTCAGGGCTCAGGCAGGCCTGCTGCATGCTTTTTCTCCTCCGCAGAGGCTGCAGTCACTTAGCTAGTTTCCTTAATTCCTTTCTTAATAGGAATCTGTTTGTTTGTTTATGCATTGGTTCAGTGCTGTTTATTTGGCTGCCCATTTTATGAGATTTAGCAAAGTCTTTCGAGCCACCCTAGGAGCCGTGCTAACCTCATGTGTGTGTGGCAACATTCACATATTAAACTTGAAGCTTTTTACTGTAACTCGTCGAGTTTTCCGGCAGTGGTTAGACCTGCGGTGAGGCTACCTCCATGAAGATTTGCCCATCAGAACGGCTTCACGAGTTTGTACGATCTCCAAAGCTACAAGTCCCACGCCTGTAGATGATGATGTCACGCAATGTTGTGGAATTATGTTTTGCGTTATGTTAAATACCATAAAACTCATGTACACTGCAAGGGTGGAGCTGACATATTCCTTTAACTCATTGAATGACCTCAAGCTAATTTAACTGCAGTGCAACACTGTGATTGGCTAAGTGCAGCTCTGAAGAGGATATTGTGTGATTACAAATGTCAGTTTGTTCTGTGTTATTTGTTTGTGTTAAACTTGAAGCTGTCACTTTTAATCGGAGCGAACATTAAGCTGAAAAATGAAAAATGAAAAGGAGATTGATGAACACATTCTGACACTTATGCCATTATGTGACCAGCACTTGAAGGATAATTCACCTCTTGGATAGTTCCTATGGGCGATGATAAGGTTGTACTCACCCAGTTAAGATGTACTGAGATGTATTAAAAGGGGTTAGACGGGACAAGAAACACAAGCCGTCTAACGATTCAAAATAGGTTTCGAATAAACAATTGTAATAAATAAAGATAAACTTTAAAATTATTATCCAAACTGTCCATTGGAAAACATCAGTGTAAGTGCCATAGTAAGAAAAATAATATCTGTTGTGTTAGAATATAATATTGTATGATATGTAATTTTGAAATTCGTTATTTATGTGAAATTATTGTATGTTTTGTAACTTTTGCGCATTGGATATTTGTTGTTGCTAATATGTTGTGGTAGTTTTGCTGCACAACCATCTATGGTGTGATTGCTAGTAGCTCTCAGTTGGAGTTAATTATTTTGTGAATGGACTCTGCTAACCTGTAACTTTTCATTTTTCATAGTAATCCTGTAAAATGAAGTTATGGGTTGACATTCGATTTGATTTGCCACTAAAATCAAGTCACAGATCGACTTGCTACTTCAACGTTGACCTACCGTTTGCCATAGTTGTGCGCGTTCTCAGTGTTGCTGTGCTATTAACCACATGTCAGGTACGTTCGCTTTCCCTTTCACCTTGAAATAAAATGTTTCAGATAATCTGTCTTAACTGTCAGCTTTTTTTTTTTTTTTTACAATCTGTCTGATCATACAATGCCATCATAAATCAGATAGACGATGGCCAAAATGATGCAAGCAGTAATAAATCAGAATTATATGATAAGCTATATTTTTTGTTATCAACAATAAATCCTATGAAAAGACCGAAACCAACAATGTGTCTGTCTGTCTCTGTGTTTTCAGACTTCCTGAGCCTATACGTGGCTCTGGTTCTAACTGAACACATCAATCTTCAAGTACTGGTCTTTTTAAAACAGCTCGACAGGTCTAAACAGTTCATTTGTTGGGGTCTATTTTCAATGGCAAATTCATTGCACTCGTGAGTATTTACAGCAACAACACAATTTATGGGGCCCATGTTTGAGGTGATGAAGGAACATATCACCCAGAGCAATGGTGCAGCTTATTATTGTGTTTTAAATAGATTTTGGATGACAACGCAGGTTTATGTCACAGAGGAGTAAACTATCAGGCTTTTGCCTACACAGAATCACCATTATTTGCCAAGTATGTATATACATACAAGGAATTTGACTTTCTTGTTCCAAGAACAAATTTCAGATGAAAGATGGAAAGACATATAAACCAGGGCAGCAAAGCAAGATGAAGATAAAACATAAACATAAACATTTGACTATATAAATATATATAACAAACAACAATGAACAACAATATAAAATATCTACATACAAGTCAAACAGTTTGTTTAAATTGTAAACAAGAGGAGTCCAAGATTGCTGGTGCTGGAATAAATACTGATAACACAATAATATAGATGTAATAGATCACTTTATATACATGAATTAGGTGGTTTTAAACAGCATGCATGTGTGTCTATATGTGTCTGTATACAATATATACAGCGTGCTTAGATTTGTTTTTGACAGTTGTGATTATGATGATATGTACATGTGAAGGCAAAGTGTGTATTTATAACAATAATTGCTATAATTCAGGAATTATTTAGAGGTACAATAAATGATTCAGTGTTGCACGAATAAAGGTTACAGGAAATACTTAGTTAGTAGAATCGCTGTACTGATTTATTCACTATAAGAAATATATAGAATATCACCAGATGTATCCTTTGGTGAAATTGTCCTTTACCACTTCAGCAGACAAAATCTCTGATGTGATACGCCACCCTCACAGCTGTAGACACTAAGTTGGACATGATCATGACAGAGGAATGTCAGAAAAGTCCAGTGACACCATCTGTATCACAACACCTGGAGTTTATCTACCTGCGAGATAAACACAAATACTCACACATCATTCTGCGCAAACCTCCTAAACACATCACACACTCCCCGTTGTCGGAGATTAGCCAGACTATCTCCTGCCTGCTCTGACAGGATAAGAGAGATAGGGCTTTGGAAATGACATTTTTGCCAGCAGACTGTAAAGACCTTTACGTGACAACAGAGCATCTCCTGAAGGTTGGAGAGGGAGGGCAGGAGAGAAAGGAGAAGATTGAGATCAGACTCACAGCTGCTCTGCTCCCATCTTCGATCAATGTTGACATTTCAGTGTGTTTTATATCATGTCAGAATGTGGTTTTGAAAATGTGCCACTGACATTGTGGTTCTGAAGTTGAGCTGTGGAAAACAGATTTGAATGTTTTTTTTGGCTGTTTAGGATTTCCAAACCAAACATGAATAGACCCTGATATTCTATATAAATGACAAGCATGTGCATGCGCTCATGTTCACACACAAATCCAGAAATGAATCAAAGACAGTAAGATAAAAACATCCAACAGCCTCTTTCATCTGGTTTGTTTAGAATTTTTCCATCTCGTGTTTATCCCTCCAGCAAAACTATGCATCTTGTTTTGCAATCAGCTTTGCCTTTAATCTGTTTGGGACATTGTCTCCCCTTCTATCAGTACACAGGTGAGTTATCGCAGCAGCCCTGCATCCTGCCAAGCGTGGGGTTTCACAGCTCAGGGGCCACTATCTGGACTCGTACTGAGCAGCTATCTTCCCATGTGGGCCAGAGGGCGGACATGTCCACAGCTCACAAGATCAGACACAGCACTGAGCCGTGCCATGATATGCCTCCTCTAAGGTGATGTTGCAAACCTCAGGAGATTACAGATGGGCAGATTCGAGATATCAAACATGCGATGAGGCAGGTGGGCATTACTTTGAGGCAGGGGAGGGAGGGAAAATGAGAATGAGATGTTTTGCTTTGAAGCAGAACTTTATTTGGGTTTTCAAACACCTTGGTTTTTCTCAGTAACTGAAAAGATGCTGTTACTTAATGCCCTGTTTAAAACTCAGAAACCTGGAATTTAAAAAATCTTATGAAGACCAAACACTAGCAGATAAAATCATTGAACTTATGACATGTTAATCCGAGAACTGTACTTACAAGCCAAGTTGAAGTGCATTATAAAACAGCCTGCATGGTTTTATCTGTCAGGATACTTTCTCTCTTTTCCCATGTTTCTCATTTATCATAAAGTTCACTTTCGAAAGTTTTTCTAAAGATTTCAGCTCCATCTTGAGGCCTTTCCCTCGTGAGTTTGCTCAGTTGCCATGGAGATGGTTACTTACTCATGTGACCTAAACATAGAATTGCACCTGATCACAATTCCAACCTCCATCTTCCGCGGAAGGCCATGAGATATGGCTGAAATCTTAAGAAAAACCGAGTAAGTGGACCTTGTGATGACACTTTCTTTTTGTCGAAATGGGAGTGAGTTTTCTCTGAATGGATTGCTTCCCGCACTGACTGAATTTGTTTTCATCCAATGAATGTGTCATGGATCCGGTATGATATTTACAAAAACCTGTCTTCATTTAAAAACAGCTTGCTCCCGTGACACTAGTTACTACATTGGCTTGTAGCTGTAGTTTCCCTCTCAGGGTCACGCAGAGTTCCTTACAAGGTGAGTCAATTACAATTGCGAGTTTGTGACTCATGTTATGGGTCCTTTTTCTCTGTGAGTCACCTACACCAGCCATTGCATTTCCCGCAACACAAAACGACTCTCTTGTTGTTTCTTTTTTAGGTAGACCTAACCACTGTTTGGACAGAATAACTCCCTTAATTGACCTCTCTTTGAAGTTTGCAGTTAAAGTTTTTGTCTGTGTAGTGTCACTCAGCAGGCAACATGAACTAATGACAATCCCTCTCTCTCAGTCCTCATGAGGTGAAGCCACAGGCACAAAGTCACAACATTAATTGGAGTACTCCACAGCCTGTAAGTTAGTAAGCCGAGTGAGCAAGTAAACAGTCACCGAGGCCACATCCACACCAAGGTGGATAAATCTGGGAATCACGTTTTCATTGAGAAAGTTATTGCCATCCGAGCCAGTATTCAAGTTGTGCTCTGCTCAAACTCAAATCACCAAAACAATACTCAAATGGCTCAAATCTATTTTATCTTTGGGTTCAATCAAGAAAAGTATTGTAGCCATTAACTTTCTGTCAGACAGCAAGAGGCTAACATTTTGTCTGCAGCACTGCAACACAAACATGTTGCTCTGTATGCTGAACAGCAGGGCGCATTTTCACCAGCTACATCTAACTTTCCTCACTACTAACCTTAAATTAAACCATCATCAGCTCAGTGCAGCACATCTACTACAGCGGCGGTGGTCTCTCAACTTGCTGCTATTGTCACATTTACATTCGAAACAAGTTACTTGCAAACTGTCATCAGATACTCATTACACATTACTCACTGAAAAAGTAATTACATTACTTTACTAATTAAACTAATGCTTTACGTTTCTTTTTACTTTACTTTTTGTTGCTCAGCTGTCAGCTCCATCAAAAGTGCCTTTAAATAACCTCCACATCCAACAAGAAGGCAGCTGTGCAGTTTGGAGGGATTTTGACTACAGAAGTCCCTTCCTCAGAAGCATGGTTACACCCCCCCCCAACTCTGAAAAAGATTTGTCTCCTGAATATCTGCCATATCAGCCAGCCAAGAACACACAACATTTAAATAAGACAACTTTGGAGTCACATTTCTCACGTTCCCAGGCGTGTGAGTATGGAGGGAGATTATGTCTGATATGGAGCTAAAACGCTCGTCTGGACGGAAATTGTTTTTGTTTGAAAATGCCATTTTAAAATAAAAACATATTAGTCTGGATGTAGCCTGATTCCAACTCTCCATCAAACTCCTGGTAAGATGGGGAACAAGCAGATAACAAGCAGTAACAGAGCATTACTCAGACTAGTATCTGTAATGTAATCACTGAAGTCAAAATTGTAATCCATTAGTCTACACAATACTGAAAAAAAGTAATGACATGCCCAACACTGTCGGAAACAACGGAGGCAGCAGTGGCAACCACTCACTGACTGAAAGCACCTTTATCTGGACAGGAGCAGAAAGACATGGAGCATTCATGCTGTTTGGTATCAGCAGATCTGAAATCACTTGATAATCCCTTTTTTTTTTTTTTTTTTTTTTTTTTTAAATATTGCAAAACACAGTTTATGTGTTCTCACCGACATATCTTTCAGCCGATCAAGCACAAAATAGTAATTTGATATCTGCTACAGAGGACCACACTTTATCCACCCTGGTGTGGATCAGAAAAACTCATGCATTGGGTGTGAAAAATGGTTGACTAATGTGGATGGAAAACATGAGTTTTTAAATTTCCATCAGGTTACAGAGGACACAGCCTGAGTCATCCATATTTGTACCCTCACACACTTAACTCTGCCTCCTTTGTGCGTCTCTATCTCTGGGGTGCTGAGAGCAGAGGTTTTGGTTCCATCATCACAGGCTGAGTGGCTGCAGACAGGAAGAACTGGCCCATCTGCTGAAGTAGTTTTGCTGCTGGTGCTGACTACGGAGGACGTGAGTGTTTTTGAGTGCTGTTTTTGTTATTTAACATTAATAACAGACCTATTTTCAATTCAGTTCAGTTCAGTGTGTGCTTTATTGACATGATAAAATGCACAATACAACACACACACACAGGGGGTGGACACAAAATCACGACCACCTGTACAATCTAATACATTCCACCACTATGACCCCCTCTGTGAAGCTTATGATGTTGATACTCGGTCTCTATGGCAACTTTTGAGGCCAAAGTCTGCTGTTGTAGTGGATTATAATATATGTGTACTGTATACGTGTGCACACACATGTGTATTATATAGTATGTAGCTTCAAAGTTGCCTTGCACTTCACTAAAATCTTTAAGTAAGTAAACTAAACACAGTTTGTTAAACACAAGCAATCGTACGTGCGTCTTAGTAGAATACACTCACTCTAATGTAAGAAAAGTATATTTCAGAGCAGCCACACTACATACCCCAACACCACAATGGACACACATACACACTCAACACACACATACATAAACTTCAAAGGAAGCAGAAATTATAGCCTGCATACTAACTGGGGCCTGGCATACTCTCCTTGGCTCTCTCCTTGGCTCTCCTTCATCTGAAATAAATACACCCGCAAATACAAAACAGGCAAATACAAAAACCAATGAAACACATGTTTTTCTTGCAGTCCAAAGCCATTGTTTTTCCTCTCATTTCTGAGGCAGAGGGGTGTATTTCTTTAAAATTCAGGTGAATTCTCTTTACGATTGTTGCATACACAATCCTTTATCTAATGAGGCTAACAATGTTGTGCACACAAAAATGCACATATATCATTCAAATTCATTAATGTTGTGCTTGGATAAATGCTAAGATGAGAAGATGTTTTTTCCTCACGTTTTTTTTTCTCTTCAGCTTTACCATCTGAGATTAGCGACATGCACTGTGCCAATCCTGCATGTAGGAGACCAGATAACAGCCTGTGAAAGTTCAAAATGTTAACAGCTACGCTCTCAGTCTGTATTCCCATCACTATGCTACAAACCGTTACGATCTCGTTTCGGTTTTTAAAAATTTGATGGAGTGATGGTTTCACTGTGGGTCTTCTCAGATATGAGGCAAATATGGGCATCATATTTCCAAGGACTGTCACAATATATTTCTCCCTGGAGGCAAAGTTAAACAAAACCATTCCAGGGATTCCTGGGCTCTGAGTATTATCTGCTGCTTGGACCACCGTCCACGAGTGCAAAAAAAAGGAGGCAACCTGCAATCTTTTAAAGATGGGGTCTGAACATCTGAGCATTTGGAGTCTCACACAATGTTTTTGACGTGTCAAGCAAAAGCCCTTAACAACTTAGAGGACGGTATGTTTTTTAGTGCCGCGGGTTTATAAAGTACATCTGCTTTCTTTGTTTAGAGAGAAATGTTCTCTCTCATCTTTTTCTTCCGCTATAAATCAGAGACCACAATGGCACAGTGAATAAAAGTCAGGGACAGCACAGCTCTGTTGTACATCTCACTGGCAATAGCAGCGTCTTTGTTTATGCTTTCATACATTTGTTTGTGCTGACTCCTTGTCTGTCTGTCTGTCTGTCAGCCTCAGCTATTCATCATTTAAGATGTCTATATTTTCAAAACACTTGGCATGCTCGTTTCAGGAAGTACACACTGAGGAGGGATGAAGGGGAATAGCATGCCCTTGTTAGTATAAATGATTAAAATCATCCTGCTTGTTAACTAAATGTTTTAGGGAAATTGTGGTGGATATCATCAATTTACCCTCCGTCATTCTTCCTCTCTGACTTTGAACAGTTTGCCCGCTGCCTGATTGGTATTAAAACTGTGGAAAGATTGGATAGGCTATTATTTTGGTAGTTTCTCTCTTCCCCCTCTCTCTCTCTCACATACACACACACACACAATGCTGTTTTCACTATAGTTTCTCTTACAACTATTTTCAATAACCAACAGTGTTCCAAACACACACACACACACACACACACACACACACACACACACACACACAAAGAGCCAGCTGGATGAGGCCCACCCCGCAGCCTGATCTTGTTAGTGGTGCGGTGCAGAGCGCAGCCACACCTCAGAAGAAACAGAACGAAAAGATGGGACAGAAAGAAAGCAGTGCTCTGGGTTCGACCCCTCATCTCTCATATTATATTGAGGCGTGGACCGGGGTTCTGCGGTCGTTTCGCCTGCCTGATGCCTCGCCATGGTGTTCTTAGGACACCCCCCCTCCCGTTCATTCATTCTGCCATGTGTGTGGGCACAAACAGATGCACGCTTGGATGCATCAACACAGAGGTCGCTGGCTGATCAAATGATGTCTTAATCAGTCAACATTATAATAACCAACATCCTGTGAGGCAGTGAGACGTATGTGTTTACTAAAAAACAGGCTATTCATAGACGGCCCACAACAGGCCCTTATCATAGTCAGACGATACGAACGAGTGTTTCCTGATCTGGCACCACTATCAGAAGAACGACATGACAAAAACAATTCATATGACTGGTACACAAACTATTCATAAAGAGCCTCTTCTGATCTGCTACTCACATGATTACAGTTTGATCAGGTTTAGGCAACTGAAACAAGTCCTTTGAGATAACAGAAAAATTACAGACATGATTAAAAGAAACCAACCTTGCTTGATGTGAACCACAATCTCCAGTGTCAAAGTCCAACACTTTGCATCATAAACACAACACGCACTTGTTTGCATATAATGGCATCATCTTTAAGTGTCAGTAGAGGCCACATCCTATTTCACAGTGTCAACACACCCGAACACTCCAGAAAAGAAGCAACTCTATCAGACTGGCTCTCCAGATTCTAACATCCCAGCAGCCGTACCTTGACTACTCATGTCTGTGCTACAGGTGTTCAATGACTCGCTTCCTCTGACTCCAATGTTACACTGCAGCATATGTTGTATCAATAGACGCAACCAACAGTTCTGTTGGTTATGATAACACTATATCTATATTAGATCTCAAAACACAGCAAAAAATATATTAAAACAGGCTACAGGCTGCAGTGCATGTGCACTCGCAGTGTCACTGATATTTCATCACTGTTTTTAAAGTTCAGCCACTTTCTGGAAGTTTCTCCTGTCTCCACACAGGATCTCTGGAGCTCAGCTAGAGTGACCATCGGGTTCTTGGTCACCTCTGTTGCCAAGGCCCTTTTTCCCCAGTTGCTCAGTTTGGCCAGGCGGCCAGCTCTAGGAAGACTCTTGGTTTTTCCAAAATTGAAGAATTATGGAGGCCACTGTGCTCTTGGGAACCTACAGTGCAGGATAGTTTTTTTTTTTGTATCCTTCCCCAGATCTGCGCCTCAACACAATCCTGTCTCTGAGCTCTGCAGGCAGTTCCTTCCACCTCCTGGCTTGGTTTTTGCTCTGATATGCACTGTCAGCTGTGAGACCTCATATAGACAGGTGTGTGCCTTTCCAAATCATGTCAATCAATTGAGTTCACCAGAGGTGGACTGCAATCAAGATGCAGAAACATCTGAGAGACATGATCAAGAGAAATCGGAGGAACCTGAGCTGAATTTCAAGTGTCACAGCAAAGAGTCTGAATACCTTTGTCAATGTGATATTTCGGTTTTCTTGTTTTCACTCAGTCCTTATAGGATATTAAGTGTAGACTGAACAGGGATTTTTTAAATTATTTTAGCATTTGCTGCAAGCATGCAACATAACAAAATGTTAAAATATTGAAGGGGTCTGAACACTTGAATGCACTGTAAGTGTTTGAACAAAACAACAAATGCTTTTTCTGGAGAGGACAGTCTCAAGGCACATGTGTAACTACAATTTACAGAAATCTGATTTAGATTAGGCTGCACTAATGCATGCAGGTTACAGTGGAACGGAGCGGAGCAACATATTGCCTGGGAGGGGGTAGAGAGTAATAGAGGTAGTGTGTGTGTGTGTGTGTGTGTGTGTGTGTGTGTGTGTGTGTGTGTGTGTGTGTGTGTG
>NW_019523655.1:190288-215741 GCF_002814215.2 Seriola lalandi dorsalis | reverse complement strand
GGGGTTAAGGGTAACAGGAGTAGGGAGGGAGCGCGTTGGATTTGTGCCCTGGCACCCTCCCTTCTTTCTCCCATCTATGCCCTGCAGGGGGACGCTGGGTGGGGGTTTCAGGGTGACTGTCTGGGTCTTGTCATGGATTTACAAGTTGGGGGAACACTTTATGTCATTTTCTCCCCCTCTGTAGCCCCTTACACCATCCACAGCCTCCCCCTTCCTTTCATTCCAGGTTACACAATCACTGCACTGCACACAAGGGGTTGTCATCACAGGTGCAGCCGAGATTGGCCAGGATAAAGGAACGCTTCCAACTCAAAATGTCCCCCCCCCCCCCCCCCCCCC
The DNA here is from genome assembly GCF_002814215.2 of Seriola lalandi dorsalis. Classification (NCBI taxonomy): domain Eukaryota; kingdom Metazoa; phylum Chordata; class Actinopteri; order Carangiformes; family Carangidae; genus Seriola; species Seriola lalandi. The sequence goes on along the minus strand of NW_019523655.1, from coordinate 215,402 downwards.
CCCCCCCCCCCCCCCCCAACCAGCTCCTTCCCTCTCCTTTCTTGTTTTCCCCTTTCTTCTCATATCCTCTAATTCCATGTTTTACTTATATTTGTTGCCCACTTTTCACTTATTTTTCTTCCATACTGACCTACTTCCTTCTCAACATATCTTGCTTTCAAAAAAGGGGAAAACAAGTCACTATTACCACCACACAGGGTTTGTCCTTTGCCTTAATTAACACAGGATCCTTTCCCCTCCAGCTGCCCCGTCCAGCCAGGAACCCAGCCCAAAGCCTCACTCATATACGCCTCTTGACGGTGCCTGCCCTTTGGCTCACTCCTGAGGAACAGTCAGGCAGCCAGCAGAGCAAAGGTGTGAGATCATCAATTTGCCAAAAATTGTGAATATGTGTCTGTTTGTAATTATGCAGGAAGGGTCTTTCAGGTTCTCAGCCATAGAGAGAATGGTGAACCTCCTTTCTGGTGGTACAGCCTTGGCCGCAGGGCCAAATGGAAAAGGGAGAGGGAGGGATGGAGGAAGGGAGGGACCGAGGGAGGAGTGTAAACTGTAACCAGGCAGCCCAGCATGTTAGAAGCTGGACCCGATCCACACAATGCCAGCCGGGCATGAAGGCAGCTCTAACGATTCCCCTCCTAGGCATCTGGAAGTGGGAGAGAGAGAATGAGTGAGGCCCACAATGCCACCCATCTCGGAGCTCAGCTAAGGAAAACAAACGCCAGCGGTCACAGAGAGGGGATTTCCGGTTAGAGTCACCTAATACCTCCCTGGAATCTCAGTGGTTTGGAATCCAGAGTTGTGGAAGAGCTCAGGCTGGTATAAGCCACACACCAGCGATGTAATTCTACTTTTAAGTTTCACCTCTCCGTATTAAGCTCTGTTGGCTTAGCATCAGGCTCCATATCCCACTGTCTGCCGTCTTAGCTCAGATGAAGGAAATAACAGTGGATTTCACTGACAAGAATAGAAAGATCAAGTGAGTTATCCAGTTTTACAAATCAGCAAAATCCCTAACCATATGACTTCCCCACTTCTCATTTTAATTCATACTTTTCTCATGATTTATCCTCATTCATAACAAGTTTGGGCATTCTTTCTGTAAACTTAAGGCCGGATACAAGAATTTAAAGCAGGCACTTGGCACAGCCTCTGCTCCTGAGACTGGGCCCTGGTGTGAAGGAGGTCAGGTGCAGGATCTCAGCCCTCAACCCAGTGACAGGATGTGTTTAATGTGTGTAAGATCTGAGCTGACCAGGTGGCGTAGTCACTGTTCACAAGCCGAACTGTTCAGTAACCCTGGTAGCGAGGCCCCTTATCCGAGGCCTTGCCTTAATTCTTTCACCAAGTCCTTTTTCACAACAGATGTTGTTAGACAGACAAAACCCAGACTCCTAATAGAAATAGTTTCAAAAACTCCCTGATGGCTTTTTAGGAGGAGAACCGATTGTGAGGCATGTGTAAGGTCGTGTGTGCTATGGGTTTTGGTCCAATTGGTTTTATGGCCTCTTTTGTATCCTGCGATGAAACATCTGTGCACATTTGTGGACAGACTACAGTTGAGAGCACCGGGTGCATACATGTCTCGTGTGTACTAGGTGCGGCCCAAGCTGTTTACATCTTGGACGCAGTCTGTGCTTTCACCAGATTGGTACATGTCCTATGAGCACTTGAGCCTCTCTAGTTTCTCCAAGCACTTTAGTCAGGGGTTTATGTGCTCCAGGGACCCCGTGATGAGACAGCTGTATAACAGAGTGTGTGTACATTTAGAAAAAAATGCACACGTATGCGCAGGCCGCCTTGGTTCTGCACATAGCCCTCGTGACCCTTTGCCCTGACGCTGCAGGACGGTGTGAATGAGCAAGGTCACCATACGCCTCAGCCTGATGGGAGTTCAGGCATCTGTCTCGGCCGTGATGAATAGCAAGCACCTGCACTACTCACGAAAACCAGTGCGATTGAGAGATGGAGAGGAGGGGAGGAAAGAAAATAAGTGTCCAGCTCTGAAATTGGCAACAAGAGACCTCACCTGCTACAAGGCATGGAACAATAAAAAAACAACCTCCCTGCAAACCTCCCCTCCTGCCTCCCTGAGAACTCCAACCCCCCAAACTACCACTATCATATCCACAGACACATGCAAACACGCACACATGCTAGCTCAACCTCCTTTATTTGAGATGTTTGTCTTGCTAATGTGCAGTACCTCAGGGAGAATCAGACTTAATGCAAGGAGACCGCAAACTCTGCGCTCTGTGGTCTTAATAAGGACTAACCACTTGCCGAGCTTGGCCAGAGCTGCATCGGGAGTCTGAGGGGAGAAAACCAGAGTGAGTGAGAGAGAGAGAGTGTGAATGAGTGATGATGAAGAGAGAGAGCGAGCGTGCAGGATGGAGGAAGAGAGAGTATGAGATGGAGGGAGAGAGAGTAAGGTCGGGGATTGTTTTACAAACAGAATTCCTTTAATTAATCACCCTGTTTGAACAGCTGGCCTACTCAAGACAGGTCGTAACGGGATCCCTACATGGAAGTGCGGATTACAGACGCGGATTCGGCAGAAAAATATTAGCTGTCAAACGCTGCAGCCGAGAGGTGCAGAAGAAGGCCCCTGTTTCCTGGTGGTGAGAGAACCACGGACGGAGGGGGTTGCTTAACATGGCTCCCACAGGACTGAAGCTGCACAAGGCAATGCAGGGGCCTGGGGGGGGGGGGGTGTACCTCGGGCCAGGGGGCAGCCCCAAAGGCCATGCAGTTGTCCCACAGGGCCAAGCCCGGTGCAGCAGTCTGGGAAGGGGGTTCAAATTTAGGGTCATGCTCTGATATGGGACTGGAAACTTGTAGACCCCCGTGTTAGCATTTATGTACAGGCCGCACATAAACAAGCGAGAGCAGCTGTCAAGAGAGCATGCAGTGTCCTAGTGGTACGTGTTTATTATCGATGTCCCTGTAGAGGGATTGACATCATAGTTAAGAATGTGGCTGTGAAATAGTTGGCTACCTACTCTTTGTAAATAAATACATTCTGTATGTAGGTCAGATTGTAGACAGGTCATTGGCATTCTGAAGGGAGGCTGGGAATTACATTTATTCACAAAAATTCATCAGTGAAAGTTTTACATGATATGAGTTTTCTGCGGGATCCCGTCTTTGCTTCTTTCTACCACAGCATTTATTGGAACAACATTCTAGACAAAAACTCAATTCATTTTAAAGAGTAACTACACCTTTTTTTGTTAGCATATGATGTTGATACAGGTGATTCCTCAAACAAAATTCGTACATACAATATTTTGCTGGAAAAATCATCCGTATGGTAAAATGTGTTATTCTGCTCAGAGTTAGCCACTTTCTGTCTGGATTTGAAAGTTTGGTTCAGCCGTACCGTGTGGCCCCAAAATAGGCAAAACTCAGAGGTCTAATTTGAACATTTAGGGCTGACAAACAGCAATGTTAACCTTGATAAAATAAAATAAAAAGCTGGCTTCGGCTAAGTACCGATACTCCCCGTCCAGACACACACACTGGAGAGCCTCTCATCACAAAGCTGCTCAGCTACAACACAGGCATCCACACAGCGACTTTCTAAAAAGGGCCATAAATGTGCTTCTAGTGACTGTCACAACTGCACCAGACTGCTTGTTTTTCCATCACGACTGTCCATGTTAAACTGAATGGCGGTCTGTCAGTCTCTGCTCCTTCACTCCTCCACCTCAAAATTGTCAGATTAAATGAACACAATTTCCACCACTAATACAATTACTTGATCTTCAGCACACGTGGATTTCAATTACCCAACCAGGTAACCTGCATTCCTGAGTGAAAACAAAGGGGCTCCTTATTACAAAAACTAAAATAAAAAGGGTAAGTAACTAAACCATCACAGCCACACACAAGACTATTAAAATGAAATAATAAACTATATACTGGTATCAAAACATATCTCTATATCAACTACTCCTCCTTTGTGTCACAGCTCTTGACCGAGCACCATTCTTTACTAAAATCAGACAATATATGACATTTTATCTTGGTAATGAAATGCCAAGCCAACATTTGAAATGACAGTGGACACTATCAGGTAGCTAACATTAGTTCGCCTAACTGCATAAATTCAGGCAAAGGTTATTAAGCAGAAGTAGAAGAGTGTATTAAAGAGCTATTATGATTTTCTGGGTTTTCCCTGAGCTTTTTGAGCATGTAAATGGTCTACAAAGTGGCAAAGCTCAAAGTACAACAAATCAAGTGCGTGAAAGGCCTCAGTGGGAATCGGGGCGGGGCAGTTCCCACTCTATGTCACCTATCAGGAGACTCAGGCTCACAATTTGTCAGTATGCATTATTATTTATGGCTTTGTGCTGTTTAACCGGGTCGCCAGCGACTTGTTCCCTAGTGTGAAGCAACATAGCAACAAACAAAGATATACAGCTTAAACCTTTGTCAATATTGACATGTCATACATCCTTAGCGCGGATAAATGATCCACAATTTAACCGTTCAATTCAATTTTCAGTAACTATGAGCGCAAAAGTATAATTCATTTAGATCTACTAGCATTGTAATTAATTCAGATTTACCATCTTAAACCAGCAAGACAGTGAAACATGGCGACCCCTACCCTTGATGCAGTCATGATGGTCTGTCCATTCCTCGATTAGTCATATTCCTTTAGTCCATCAGGGTCCACGACAAAAGTCAAAAGGGCAATTCATAAAAGTATTCCAGGTGATTCCAGGTCACATGAAGTCCAGTGCAGACTGTCCAGCGACTTTATTCACAGTAGCATGCTAGTTATCTTGCTCCTGTCTAGCTGGCAAAAGTGGTATGGGTCTGTCATCTTCTTGTTCAAGATCGGACTCTGGGTGAAACCGATAACATAGATGCCATTTTTGCGGGCAAACTATTGTTTACACCTGCGCAAGGAAGCAAGATGTGGGCGGAACCAGAGCAGAGGCCAGTGCGCACTGATTGGTCAGCTTCATGGGAAGGGGGGGGTACGGTGGCCATGACAGCTCAAGGCACTGCTTTTTAAGATATAATATTCACATAAAATACTTACAGCCCAATCAAAGACACTAGCACTGCAAAGACGCACTTTTAGTGTGGTGTTATAGTCAAAAATACAAAGTATATACATAAAAAGTAAGAAAAAGCTAGTAACTCACAATACATAAACAGCATGAAAAATACAGAGAATAAGAAGAAGTTAATTCTGTGCATTAAAGAATAATGTATAAACATAAAGAAGAAAGAATGTTGAACATGAAAGAATTCCCCTGCCAGTGTTTTCATATGTTGGGTATCCTTTACGAAAATGCACCATCTCCATCTCTACTGTTTCTCTGCTTTAATTTTCACTTTTTTTTCAATCTCTCTCTCTCTCTCTCTCTCTCTCTTTCTCTCTCTCTCTTTCTGTCTTTGTCTCAATATCTCATTCTGTCCAGTCAGTCCAGGAGGAGAAAAGGGAGTAATGTTGGCTCAGGTGCTTGATTGTCAGAACACTCACTTACACTGTATTTACATGTAGGGTAGGGAGGAAACAAATGTTCACCGACCACACACACACACACAAACCACACATACACACATAACCAAGAAGTATCCCTCTAATTGTGTAAACAGCAATATTACTCTCAGACCTTCCACCACGCCTCCACTCCCCTTTCTCTCATGGCCATGATGTAATTACCAAGGCACTTAATTAGTCATTGAGAGACTTGGAGAGGACACAACCACAAAATGAGATTTACCACTTCATGAGGCTGAACCAGAATTTTATCTGCTCTTATTTAATGAATTCCAATCACAACCACAAAATGATTTTCTAAAACCAAAGCCAAGGATGTTTCGAAATACAATATTTGACTGTAAGGCAGTTCACTGAGATATACACCAGAGAAAGTAGAGACCTGCCTGGACAATGGTGTTGGGGAAAAAAAGCGTCTTTGAACATCTGTTGGGCTTTCCTTTGAGAGCCCCATAAAGTTTCACCTCAGAGTTTTGTGGTGATTTTCTGGGTTTCTCTGTGTATCCCTATAGGGAGGCAGCAGCTTGTTCAGTGAACCGTGTTCAGTTCAAAGCACAGAGAGGAGTTTGAGGAGTGTTGAGGACGATGATGTATAGCAGACTGGACCACCAGGGTCATGGCTTTAGTGTACCCCTTCTCGGTGTATGTGTGTGTGTGTGTGTGTGTGTGTGTGTGTGTGTGTGTGTGTGTGTGTGTGTGTGTGTGTGTGTGAAAAGACAAATGCTCCCAGAACACAAAACAATCATTAATAGTATTGCGTAGTGGAGGAATTGAATTTTGTAACAACCTGGTCATTATTTCAGTGCTTCTATTATACTTTAATTCTGGTAAAACTAATCATGAATGTTGATAATCTGACAAACGTTATTATCAGACAACAAGCAAAGATTAGAGGCAACAAATCTTACAACAATATTAATGACATCCAGAATGACATCACTTTGTCCTGCATAAATACTAAACAAGACAAACAGGGGCCTGTTTGGCAAAGCAGGGTTAAATATTATCACTAGATAATAGCATTGAATAAAACTGAAACAAAATTTTCTGCTGTATGCATGTGCTAATGACATCATTTTTTTTTTCAGACCTGGAAACCCCCCTCCAGAGCCACACAATATATTACTGACCTGTTTTCACTGGCTGAGTAATACTCCTCATGACTAGTTAACTGAAGTTGATGTGTAAAATTGGTGGAGTGCCTCTTTCAGGAAGCTGTACTTCAACTTGACCAAAACAGAAACTTGATGTCATGTGAAACTTTGTGTATACTCACTGTGGCTTTGTTCATTTATTTATACTGTACACCAATGGGGATGCATTAAGATTAAAGAGGCCAGAGTAATGTACTGGAAAAAACAGTGACCGAAAACTCAGAGCGGAACAACAACACTGAGTGAGAAAAGATCAGATTCAGGATGTGAGGTCTGTCGACTAAACTCAAAGCAGGATATAAGACTCTGAATGTATCACGAGATGTTTGCACGAAGATGTACCAGAAGAGGAATGGAGATGCTTTTTCTGTGGAGTTAAAAACCACTGCAGCAATTCAGGTTTCCTCCAAATGTGTCTTTTTTTTTTTGTACTTTGCAGCAAGTAAACAACCATTTTGGGGAATGTTAAACCTTGAGGTAAGCTCTCAATGCAACATCACTCTCAATTCCCAGGATGCTTTCATGAAACATGGTACTTTTGTTGTGTCCTTCTCAATGTGCAGAGTCTTGTGTCTGCTTGCTCACGTGTTTTGTGACCATGCATGTTATTGACTTTATTTGCATACTGTTGGAGCAGGACCTATTTTCCCATATGAGAAAAGAGGCAGGTCTTGTATCCACATCTGTGCAGCGTCCACTATGCGCTCATCACGCAGGCACTCAGATGATACTGTATGTTTTTGTGTTCATATTTGTATTACGTTAGCTGGATTAGTGAAGTTTCGTGGGTGTGTTTACATCCATTACTCAGAGAATATGTGTGTTCAACGTATTTGTGCGTCTGTAAACTCCCCACCCTTTTCTTTCTTTCTCCTTGTAAGCGGTTGTTTGTGTGTGTCTGCTCTTAATGAATACAGCCACAGGATAAACAGCCGCATAATAAAAACAATCACAGTTGAGCACATATGTGATGCATATAGGGGAGAGAGGAAGGGATAGAGCAGGAGAACAAAAAGAGACTGAGAGAATACAAAAAAAAGGCAAAACAAGAGATGACACAAGAGAAGACATGGGTAAAAAGGTGTGAGAAAAAGCCGAGAATGTGAGGGAGATGCAGGTCACTTCAGTGGCTCGTCTGGGAGACTCGAGGCGCTCCCACGTCCCTCTGCTCTCTCCTTTGGACGACCCTGCTCCCCTCTGTCTGCATTGGGAGAAAGGAAACGGACGAAGGATTTACTGTTGGGTCCTGACTTGTACACATTCCTGGTGTTGTTTTTCTCCCCTCGGCCCCTCGGCCATACCAAAGGCCTCTAAAACAACAGGCTGTCAGGTTGTGACAGCTGGCTTCAAACAGCTCCTACAGCAGCCCTGCACCCAGGTTCCCAGCCTCACCATGGAGCTGTGTGTGTGTGTGTGTTTATATCTGTGTGTACACGGATGGTTATATGCATGTGTGTGTGTGTGTGTGTGTGTGTGTGTGTGTGTGTGTGTGTGTGGAGGGGAGGGGGGGTGTGGCTAGGTGTTTGTTTGGTCTGTACATGTGGATGTATAGCTGCTAGTGTCGGTGTCTGTGTGTATCTATCACTTTGAGATAAGTGGGACTTCAGTCGCTGAGACTTAACATTTAAATCCTTTGGTGTGTGTGTGTGTGTGTGTGTGTGTGTGTGTGTGTGTGTCACATCCTCACACACATACACACACCCCTCCTTATTCGCCGCAATGAGCACAGGTGGCAGAGTGGCTTTGAAGCGCTGCGAGCCTTCTTATAATTCCCCTGGCCATCCAGGTGTGTGTGGGCTGGCCCGTCTGTCTCAGCCAGAGAAGGCCCTTTTTGTCTGAGCTTTGTCAACCAGGAGAACACCATTGATCCCCGTGACTCCCTCCCACCCACCCCACCCCCCTGTCCTCCTCAGAGTGCTACCACACCTCCGAGATACTCCCCACCTTCAGATGTGGGAGCTGCGAGAAACCAAAGCTGTCTGGAGAATGGAGGGGTTTGCGGAGGAGGGTTGATGCGGTGGTGCAGGAGGTATGGGCGGGGATAAGGGCTCCTGTAGGTGAGCGGGAGCAGCCCCTCTTAGCACTAATGGGATAATTGTTTGCACTCCACAGGTGCTCACCATCCAAATGAGGTCACAGCTCAAGTGTGGCTCTTCAGAAGCGGAGGAAGGTTGGAATTTTTCATCTGAGAACCGCAGACGAGAAACAAACACACACATGCAACCACGCACACACCACTGGACGGACAGTAATGTTCAGCTAGTTTGCACCTAACCAAAAGATGCATTGAACGTCTTCGTTAACCAGATTTTCAAACTTCATGTCAACAAGGAAGGTGAAACTTTAAACTGGCTAATCTTTAATACGGATGAGAAATGAACATAAGATGTCAGGTGATTATAACTAGATGAGCAGCTCTTCCTTTTCCAACCTGCTCCTTCATTTAAATCTTGAAGAAATAATGTAGCACACAAATACAAGCACGGTGAAAAATCTTTTATTCACTGTACGACTCATATGGATGTACACCTACAGTATGTACTGGCAATGGCAATACAAGCCACAGAGATGCGCAAAAACACTGACAGATGAGCACATCGCAAGATAAACCCCCCTCAACTAGTGTGATTGTTCTGTACCTTTGACGGGCTCATGCAGGTATTTTCCTTACGATATTTCCTGTGCTTTTGAATCACCTATTGTGTCCATCCTCCAGGGAAGTTCTTTGGTATCCCTTCCGGAGGTATTAGTCACATCTTGTCTGTTTTACTTAACAAGAAGTGATGATGCAAACAAAGATACAAAAGTTTTTTTTGTTTTTTTTTAAAAGGGTTTGATACATTGCAATTCCCAGAAAGAGATGTTTTTCTGAAGAACCTGGTGTCACATTCTGCTTTTCCTGTTTCCTATTTTTCTGCAGAAGAGGGTGGTTCCACTGAAAACTACTGGGTGACAGTGTGAGGACCACAAATTAAATAAAACATACTTTGCGTGAGGCGCTGTTGCAGACGTCTCAAAACTTGGACACACAAAACAAAGACTGACTGCGTGGTTAGATACCACTGTTTCATTTTGTAATTCAGGTGAATCAACCCTTTGACCACTCATGTGCACCTGCAGTCAGATCAGACACAACCAGTTTCAGAGGGGAACCCACTGGATGGAGAACAGTCTCCACTTAAGTTCGCATCTTTACTTTTCACTGGAGCTTTCAGGTGCATCACATGGTCTTCATTAACAGAGTAAGTTTGCTCAGTTATGAAAACCTTACATTACTGATACTGGAGGAATTTCAGAAGCATTTTTCGTTATATTTCTTTCAATTCTCTTGGAGGGTGGGTGGGATTTCTTTGGTTGTGCAGCTTCAAAGTTTAGCTAACTCATGCTAACATCTCCAGGATTATGTAACCCAGCTTTAAATGGCCCAGAACGAATTACTGCAGTATTAATGAATTATTCTAAGGTCAAGAATAAATTCCTGTTCAATTCCAAAAAGTTTACAGAATAATGGTCAGTTTTAACATTTACAATTCCAATAACAACTGAGCAAACTCTACCTGCGGATAAAGAACATAAGATTTAGTCGAAAGCCCCAGAACAAGCATATAAGAGGATCTTGAGTGGAGATTGTGCTACTTTCATGTTGATAAATTTGTATTCCACAAAAGCGACATTGAAGAGAATTTTTTTCTCCTTCATATGAAGTGTTTTTAAACTGACTAAGGAACTGAGATTGTACTTGTTCTCACTGTCCCTCTTAATACAGCAGCTGTCTGTGTATGTGCGCCCTTTGTGCCTTCAGGTTTGTCTCTTATTGGCCATTAAGCGGCGAGTGATTTTATGGCTGTTTTGCAGTGCTCTGTTTTCACAAAGGAAGATCATATATTAACTTGCTCTCCTGTCCATAGGGAGGTCAAGGTCCCAGGTCGGCCACAGATCAGCGTTGCCCGGAGCTGGATGGGATTTTGTGTCTTGCTCATCGACACTTCAGCAGGGCAGTTAAAGTTCACACAGGACAATGTGCCTCTTAAGTGTTTTCTACAGTGATTGTACATTAAAATGTGTTTAGATCACTGGAGTGCACTTTGGAAACTATAATGTGGAATTTAAAACAATCCTCCAGGCCCGTCTCTTGTCCGCACAGTGGTTTAGGCTCGATGCCACAGTGCAGACTGAAGTCACAATGGGAGACATCACAGAGTCATGGCCTGTAAATGTTAGCTTTAGTTTCTTTTACATCAACAGTTTACCCATCTCTAATTGGAACATGGCCCCCCTCCCTCCTCTTTCTATCTAAACACACAGACCTGCACGTACACACACACACACACACACACACACACACACACACGTACGCTCACACATTCAGATATACTCACACAGCCAGGCATGCACGTACACACCCAGTGGAATTATGGGAACATCTGGAGGAGCTCATCCAATGCACAGACAAACGTTTCCTGGAGAGCACCAAAAGAACCATCAGAGCGGCTTCAAACAGCCCGCCACTTCTAACACAAACACCCACACGCACACACACACACACACACACACATCTCTTGGCTGCAGAGGTAAAGGCGAGATGAGATGAGCGGAGGGAACAAAGAGCGTCTCTTTGCGCTCGATGGTATTGCATCACTTAAGGTTAACTCTCCGAGCACAAGGGCTGGCTTTCTTCTCCGCCAGTGTCTCATCGACACATCCTCATATGTGTGCCGCCCTGCCAGGGTCCCAGGCCCACCAGGACACAGAGAAAGCCAGGGGGCAGAAGGAGCTTCTCGTGAAACAATTTCAGCATGTCAGGGTCAGGCTGTCTGGCCTCCGACAAGCTCATACTACACCCAGAGTTCAGTGAGGAGGGAAACCCATACACTGGATGTGCATGTGGATGTATGATAAACGGTTATAGATGAGATGATGTGGGTGTTTTAAAGATGGATGCAGCTGCTGGCAAACCTGCTGAAAGAGAAGGAAAGAAAAGAAAAGATTCAAAACAACAGTGAAAAAACATTGACGAATGACACGACAACTGGAGATCTAGACAGTGTCCACGCTAATGGAGACAAATCTAAAATCTCTTGTTTTCAGACCACCAAAAGCGCTGTCCAAAGTGGGGGCATTTGAAAATTTCAGTCTCATGTTGTAATGTCACCAGAAAAAAGAAGCTCTTTCAATTAAAAAAAAAAATTCTTCTTTAAAATTCTTGTGTGACAGATGTTCCAAAAACACAGACTCTGTATTTCTACTTTACAGAAGTATTAACAATAAGAAGAGTAGTCCCCCATTACACAGTAAAGGTGTTGCTTTCAAACTAAGTTCTGACTCTTTCTAAATCCTAAATATTAATATTATCCCTAAATATTAAATAATTTGATTTAAACATGTCATTTTGTTTGAATAAAGAAACAACGCATGCGGTCACTTTTAATTCTATTCTTCTTCCTCCATCTCTGTTTCTCAGTCAGACACCACAGAAAAACACAGTTTATCATTATCACCCCCTCTCACCTGAGACCTCACCTCTTGCCTCCCCTCTCGCTCTACTTCCTGACACCCCCTCCCTCCACCCTCCCGGCCCTTTCACCCTTCCTCTCCCCTGCCACTACCCATCCCTTCACACATTCTCTCCTCCCCTCCCTCCCCCTCCTCACCTACCTACCACCTAGTGAGCACATTTCCTTACTCCCTCCCTGCCAACAAAGGGGGAAAAAAAAGCTTTTACTCATTAGTGGATGACCCTTGCCCTTAGGCCACATTTTAAGAGGCTCTACTTGACTCCTGACATGGCCGTCAGCAATCAAAACATGTGTGTTCAGTGCATATAGACCTGAAAAACCAGGGGGGAGGGCCAGTGTGTATTGATGCTTGGCTCAATGTGTGTGTGACAGCAGTCTGACAGGAGACAGACAGGTTCACTAACTACTGCACAACCTCTCCGGTGGTTCCTCTGTCTCCGGGCTGGACTCTGGTGATGGTCACCCACTATGGAGATGGATCGCTCTCTCTCTCTCTCTCTCTCGTCTCTCTCTCTCTCTCTCTCTCTCTCTCCGTCTCTATCCCTTCTCATCTGGCTCATTTGCAGGAGCCCCATTAGTTTTATCACCAATGTGTTTGTTTACTCATAGGAAAAGGTGAAGGGTCTAGGCATAGCATGTCAGAGTCCGTGTGTAATGGCGTTGATGCTTTTCTAATTGCTCGCAGAGGTTGGATGTGGTAAGCTTGTTTAAGATCTAATGTGTTTGTGTTTCTAATTTCACAGACACGCATGCGCTGTTTATCTCACTCTTGGCCTCTCTCCCTCTACCACGTACACACGCACACATTCTGCTTGAAATTAAACAAAATGTCATATTAAAATCACACAAGATCTATTTTCATTCATATTGAGTAGATTTTTTTTTTTTTTTAAACGACTGACAAACAGCAACAGTTTCAACCTGAAAATGTGAGCTAACCTCAGGCACTCTCCTGCCCAGGTCAGTCTTTTAATGAGAAAGCTGACAGCATATTCCCTAAGGCAGGGTGCTGCTACTGTAGTAATAGCCCTTCATTGCTGACAGATTCATGCACACTCCTCTTTTGATGTGGCTCTCTCCTTCTGCCTCGGCCTCGGCTCGTCTGCTTTTGGAAAGTTTGAGCTGAGCTTTTCAAAGGACAGCAACCGAGCAATTAAGGTCCTCTTTAACCTGTTTTACTGTGTGGTAATGTGACATACCTCTGGGTGTCTCTGACACTAATATAGACATGTCTGCTCATGACGTGTCTGCTATTGTTGCTGTTGCAGTCTCAAAAAAAAAGAAAAATATAGTGACATGAATGATGTTTCAATCTTTTATATTTGAAACAGACACACAAAAAGAACAGAAAAATAACTATTCACACAGCCTGAGGGACTGGAGAAAAATTATTAGGGGAGGACAGGGAGTTAAAGAAGGGGAGGGTTCCCTCTTTTTTTGTGCCTGTAACAACTGTTTGTTTAGCAGCTCCTTATTCATAATTCTGTTGTGTTTCCCATAAATATATTACTTTGAGATACTGCTGTGAAAGGGTCCAACGAAAACACTGAAAGATTAACTCAAAACTTAAAGTATATAAAGGGTCTGGCTTTTCAACAAATGAAATAAGAGTCAACCCCACCTCTCCACACCAGTAATTTTCATACGGTCCCTTAGCTGATTGGAGTTGGAAGTTGGGAGTCAGGGCTGAAGGTCAGGGTCGATGTTCGGCCCTGATGGGACCCAAGCTGGATCAGACGGGGGGGGGGGTTGCTGGTGGAAGCGTCATCTGGGGCCCGTCTTCACCAGTCCACCACCCAACCCCTGTATTTGGACAGGGCTTATTTTCAGCCTCTGCGTCGATGTTTAGCACGAAAGCCTGCAGTATCCTAGCACTGAGCGGCAACTGCGACATGTGGCCACCAGACCCCTTCAGACCTTTTTCCTGCTCCCTCCTCCTTCCTAAACCCCCCCCACCCAACCCCACCCACCCACCCACCTACCCTTCGCCCCCTCCACTGCTCCTGCTGTTCCTCGGAAAACATTGTGTCCCATGGCATGAGCAAACATGTTTGGCCATCTTTCCTGTGAACCTGTAGAATGGCAGGACCCCCCTCTTTGCAAAGCCCATAAGACATCCCCACCGCCTCTCAGTGTAACTCAGAACTGGTGAGACAACAAACCTTGAAGCTGGCTTTCTGTGACCTTTTAAAGGTATTTTAATGGCCCTATCTCCCCACTATTGAAATATTTGGTGGGGCAGGGTAATTTTATCTCTGTGAAGTGGAAAACAGCTAATCCAGCTTGAACAGGCTACCCTCTAGTGTTTAAAGTCATTATGGCTCACAACAAGACTTTGAAAGTCTCCCCTCCACACTAACAAGGATTAATCATGGCTCAATTAGAGCCGTGTTTTCACACCAAAGCTGCGTCTGGGAAATGACTGTCAGACCATTACAACCTGTTGCCGCCTGATGGAAACCACAAACGATAAAATAATCTAACAGCTTCACCAATGACCGTTCCTGCTTGCAGTTACGGGTATTAATTAAACACTAAACATTAAACACACACATTAATTTAGTTTTATTAAGTCTTTCAGAGCCAGATGCAGAGAAATAGATGAGGCCAGCTGCACAACTTAGGCTATTCCTAGTCAGGGGGTCTTTGCATGAGCCTCAGTTCGCTTTCATCATCCAACTGGGCGCAAAAAGTGTTTGCCAGATGATTGCTTTCAAAACATGGCTATTTACTTATATCCAAAATAGCCAGCTTGCAGAGACTGAACAGCTATTGCGAAAAGATTCTTTTTTTATGGAGATGACCACTTTCCCCTTTGCCCCAGTGCAGAGAGAGCTATGTATGATGTGATGTAGTAAATCATTTGAAGGAGTAAAGTTCAAGCAGAACTATAACATCATACATACATTCTAGTGCGTAAAGTAGCACTGACCTGAGCCAATAAACAAGAGAGAAATGAGAGAGTTTTTGTGAGATAGGTAAATGGAATTTGGTCTATTTTTTCTTTACATCAACATCTCTGCTGGTGAAAAAAACTCTAAATCTGACTTAAAGGTGTTGCTTGTAGTGATAAACCCACACAGGCGGACTTGTGAGTTAACACTTCGCAGTTCCCCTTGGTTTGTTTTACAGTATCTCAAAATCCACTCTTTGTTTCTAGCTGCAGCCGCCAGCTTAGTGACAAGCTGGTGAAGGTGGTGAAACATCAGGCAGCTAAAGCCAAAATTTTTGTGGAAAGCGACCAAAGCAGAAAAGAGAGTGAAAATTTGATTCCGAATGGATTGTATTGTTGCTCCATGTCTGACGTTTGTGTCAATAAGCAGCTGTTTGCCGACCTCACAACTTCATAAAGTGATACGAAGTCAGATATTGTGTTTTCAGTTTGCTCTGCTGCCACCCACTGAAAAAAAAAACTGAGATAGCTGTAAAGACTGAAATATCATAAGGAGAAGTCGGCGTGCTCTCTGCTTTGTGTTTGCCTTGGTCACTCTCCCATGGACACTGGATGGTTGTGTCACACAATCAAGCCTCGACTCTCAAACCAGGTGATGACAGCATTATTGTAGCTGGGTCCCTGTAGGGTTAAGGTCAGTGTGTTAAAACATTATATAGGCCCTGACGGTCGAGATGTCAGTAACAACTCTTTTCACCTGCCCCGCTCGCCACAGTCTCTGGAACCAGCAAGACTCCCATGGATGTGTGAGGTCTTTGTCAAGCTCTTCATTTGTCTCCCTCACCGCTGATAGTGGAATACAGTAAATATTTGAGAGAGTTATTGCTGGGATTGGATTAATTACATGCAGTCTTGAGTTTCTGCAATGCATCTTTTGTTCCCGGAGAAGTCACACAACATTAACAAACTGTCAAGCTGTGAACTGACATGGTTTGTCTCAGTGACTTGTTGTTGGTTTGCCTAACATTCTGTGTGTGTGAGTGTGTGTGTGTGTGTGTGTGTGTGTGTGTGTGTGTGTGTGTGTGTGTGTGTGTGTGTGTGTGTGTGAATGTGCCTCTGTAGAAGCACGCCGGTTGCAACATTTATGACAGCACACACTCAGACCTGTGAATTTTCTTGTTTCAGAAAGCTGAGTGTGTATGTGTAAAAGATGAGGTGGGATAAGAGAGGGAGAAGGTGACAGGTAAACAGCATGAGAGAAAGAAGAGGGGGAGTAATGGAGCTTGACTAAACCAAGCGCTTATACATAAATTGACATGTGCAATTAGGGAGATGTACACAGTCCCCCTGGTCTGTTTAAGATCTGGAATAGTTTCCTAACAGCTTCAAGATGCCCTGTTTTGGCTTTGGTTTCAAATCTAAATCGGGTTTGACCTTGTTGAATAATGGTGCTGGTGAAGTTCTCTCTGTACTCTTTGGCTGAAGTCCAACTCCACACCATACATGACGGCAAACACTGAACTAGGTTCGGCCTCACTGGAATCTGATGAATTGTGACCTGAACTTGAATTCCTCGCACTGGATTTTGCAAGGCGGTCAAAAACACTTTTGGTTTTGGTTTCCTGTTTATATGGTGTATAAAGGTGAAGGGGGGCAGGCATTAAAACTGGAGGAGCTGAGGGTTTAGTTGGCATACTAGACCTGGAACGTGTCATAATGAAATGCTTTGGCCAGTTCTTGCTGTTTTCTCCTCTTTATTTCTTCTCCAGCTTTTTCTTTCTGCTTTTGTTTCTGCCTTTTCTTTGACGCATGACCTCTTCATTCACGAAGCCAATACAGCAACCGTCCAACCTTTATTAGTGGCTTTTAGCACTTCACACAGTGGGGATTGGCAGACTGGACGATAGGGAGTGGCATCCAATGGGTTAAAGACAGCTGCCAACATCTGTAGCTGTGGTTAGCTTTTAATTGTGAGGCCCAGCGAGTAAGCGAGCAGCATGGTGGAGAGGGGGCTGGCAGGCCGCATATTTCAGCCCAGCGTTCACAGAGCAGCTTTCCGGCCGGCCATGTGGACTCAATGATGGCGTCCAGGGGTGTGCTGTGCTCCTATGAAATATTAAATCTGCTCGGCCCCCAAGTGCAGACAGACCACCTGCAAGCAAGCGTGGCGTGCGGCGAGCCCGGAGATCAGATGTCCCTCAGAACACACATGTACAAACACACACATGTACGCATGAGAAAAAAATATGATCGCCAATGTCCCCGCACAGGATAAACCTGTAGGCCTGCACATGCTTACACTAATGGACATAAACACATACAACAAAAAAACACTGTGAACATGGAAACACTCAAACTGATGTGGGAGGCGGGGATGTCTACAAAAATGTATTTCCTGCTTGTACTACAGAGCATTTTTACAGATTGCAGAAGGATTTTCATTGAAAATCTTTATGTGCAATGATTCTCTGATAGTTTTCTGTATAAGGCCGTACTGAAATAGAAAAGTTAGATTCACCTTTGCAGCTCCACAGAACAAAGAATACATGTTACACTCCTTCTTGAAACAATCAGCAAAAGCAGAGAACCGCTATGATGAAGAGGGAGAACAAAAGAAAGAAAAAAGTTCACAGAAGAAAAAGCCACTACTTGCAACTGTCAGGGTCCAAAAAGAAACTTAAGCCTACTTCGAAAAGGAGCCAAGAGGACAACGGGTGCTTGTCGACTGCCGTCCCCTTCAGGGCCTCGTTCATTTACACGTTGTGCAGTCGATCCTCGGCCTCCCCTCTGCTCACCCGAGGCATCCCTGCCTGCCCAGATGTGCAGCTGTTTATGTGGAGCAGCGATATAAGCAGCTGGCCTGCACATCTGCAAAGTGAACAGAGGGGGTCGCCATTTTCTGGACATACTGACTGAGATAATCTGATTTCACTTACAACAGGTTCAGTTTATTTACTTAATGCCTAGCTGTTTAACCATTTAAAGCAAAAGGACACTGTGTGTTATTATTATTATTTTGTTGCAAGTGGTGTTTCTAGGGATTTTTTATGAAAGTTTGTGTGCTCTTTGGATTCCTTGATGAGCTGGGATGTCATGGTGAATGAAGAAGAAACCACAAAACAGGATGAACATTATACATTCAGCATCATTTTATAGACTGACACTCAGCTTTAAGGTGTAATTAGGAAGATGGAAAGATCGATGCATCATGTTCAAGCAGGGAGATAAACAAGTCCCACTTACATTATAAATATACCATGCAATACAATTACAAGATACATTTTTTATTATAGCTGTTAAAGAGAATACTGCAAATTAATTTGAATTTTAATTGGTTAATTTAGTAAATGTTAATCGAACCTCCCTAACAGCTCATGTAGGGCTCTGCAGCCTCCAGTCAATTTCAAAGACATGAGCGACATCCTGTGGTCATTATGTGTCAATGACTCTTTCAAAATAAATGTTTTATGGTTTTTCTTCCCTGTTATTTTTCCATTTCTTGCTAGGGGGTGCCAAAGTCTGACACAGCTGCACATACGGTTTGCAAGGTTACAGTACAAAATGCTTGAAAAACAAAGGGATTAATATTCCCTTATAATGTCTTATATTTTTGTCATTATAAGCTTCCATACCGTATGTTATAGGCTTGCAGCAGTTCATGCCAGGCTGACAAGTTTTGCCAAAAACTGCAGAGCAGCAGCTCATGACATCATCACGTCATGATGTGACGATGGCACTGGCTGAGTCACATCCAAAGCTATTGCTAAACAAAACCCCTATGACACATTACGCATAAATACTATCGGTGCTCCTGCAGAAAAACCACAACTTGCACATAATATACTGCACATCGCTGCTAAATACTGTTGATTTCAGCCCCAGTTTATCCAGGATTCTGAATCTTGAACATCACCACCTGATTGAAGCATTCGCACCCAACTTCAGCGTAGACATATTTTGTTGCTGAGTGGGAAGTGTGGGATCTGGCCTAGAATTGTAAAAAAATAAAAAATAAAAAAAAAATCCTACATTTGAACAAAAAGCATGAGATTTAATCACTGGCTCATCAGCTGGCTGCTGCTGGTTAAGAGGCTTTGAGGACACTCTTGTGGAGTATTTCAAAATCAGATACACAGGGTGTTTATTTCCTCACTGTTTGCTCTATGCCAGGCATGCATGCCATCTGCTACCACCCAAGAGCTTTTAATACATCCATTCATTAGATTCACCGAAGCTGTCAGTTGCATGATAACGTGCTGTTTATGCCACCACAAAGAAAATGAGGGAATATTAGCATTTGCTTTTTTTTTGCAAATGATATATTCGCTGTTATGTCCACTGTTGTGAATGAGACAATAAGCACTCATCCTTAATAAGTCACAAGGTGGCAGTAGAGGCCTTCTGGCATTTTACCATTTACCTTAAAACTGCAGAGCGCCCTGAGCACCTGCTTTCTCTGAGCCAAATGAACAGTGCACTGTGTGCAGGGACAAAGACAACTGGGCACTTTATAAGGCGTGAAGGTCAACTATGTGCCAGAAGTCCTGACCACAACGTAAATGTGTTGAAGTCATCAAAAATTCAGGCTTACCACACTTCTACACAATTCTGACATTCATGAAACGATCAGATTTGAGCAGTTAGCAGTTTGTATCAGACATGTGTGCTGTGCATGCTTTGTTCCAGCTTTGTTTTATGTGGCATATCAAAAAAAGCAAAACCCTGCAGGAGGGCCATTCTTTATTTCTGGAATACGCAGACATTGACTTGCCCTTGGAATATATTTGTGAATGAGCCCAAGCAGAGGAGCTCAGTCTCCTCCTCCCTCTCCTCATTTGGATAAATGTCACGGATTACCTAACGGGCGAATCAGGGTGTTTTTTGTCATTCAAGACGAGGTAAGACTGTCATTTTGTTGCCTGGGAGACTACAAATCAATAGCATCATGCAGTATCTTCTTGTCCATTCCCAATGAGAAGGTTCAACCGCTGCTGTCGTCATCAGGGTTGGGGAGGTTGGAGGGGTGGAGGGTGGAGGGGGGGTAGGAGGAGGGCCGAGTCACCTGTGCTCTGATTGGCTCCTGCCGATAATGAGCTGCCATTGAGGATTTCTGGCCCGGTCAGAGAGGAGGTGTGTCTCCTGGCTGCACAAGCACACGCCTCTCGCATAAATACTCAACACAACTGTGGTGCTGATCAGACAGACGCACCAATTTAAAGAGCTGCGTTTTACCTCCCTGGTCGTTAGGCTTGCCATTGTTACTTTCGTTTTGCGCGAGCGTCCTGTGCAGCCTTGGAGGGTTAAGAAAGAAAGAAAGAAAGAAAAAAGAAACAGACAGCAAAAGTAGAGAGAAGTCAGAGGCTGTAATTAGATTCCCTAATCAGCAGAATTGGCAGCAGGTGTGAATTCATGTCTGTATTTTCCCCGCAGATATACTGGTGAGTACTGCATCTTTCCCACTTTCACTTGCTCACGTCTTCGTTGATGGGGTTCTTCTTTTTTTTGAGGCTGCTCTCTCGCTTGATTAGAAAAGACTAAATCAAGTATCTAACAGTAGATGTGTTGGCTTTCCATCTGACAGGTAAGAACACTGAAGTATATAGTGGTGGTGTGTTTTGGTTGGTGATTTCCCTTTCCGAAGCAGCCACCTTTTTGTTGCTACACCCACTCATGTTTCCTTTGAGATTTTTTTATGGGGTGTTGCCCCTGAAATTGAAAATGTCACAGCACACGGATTGGAAAAAAGAAAAAGTGTGTGCGTGCGTGTGTGCGCGTGTGTGTGTGTGTGTGTGTGTGTGAGTGTGTGTGATTTTTAGCAAATTTTTTTGACAGGGACCAGCTTGATAAATGTTTTGTGCTTCTGCCAATTCAGAAAGGTCACAGTGGTCACAGCTTCATTTTCAGCCTATTTCTATTTAGAGATGAAATGTGCTTTATTCCCCTTTTCAAGATCCTGTTTTTTTTGTTTTTTTTTATAGCAAGCACACAGACTTACTTTGCTTTGTTCTTAAACATTTTGAGTAATGCACTGCTTTCATCCTTCAGTCTTTAGTGCTGCAGGTGCAGTGCAACTGGAGAAGGATGGATGCACTCTGCTCCCATCTATTACTGTAGTGTCATTTTTATCATAATTACCTAACTCCTTGATGTACTTGACACAGGCCTAGTGAGTGCATCTTTGTTTATTTGAAGCCTTATCTGTCGACTGTTTTCCTGTCTGTAGAGAGGATATGCAAGACGTTTTGAAACATTGTTTTTTCGCGAGCACTGTTCAAACCTCAGCAGGCTTCAAGCTGCGTCTACCAGGAAGTTCAGAATCGACCTCTTTACTGTAACCACACTTTGCCTCCTGTTCTTACTTACACTAGACCTGTGCTTCTCCCTTCTGTAAGGCTGCTTCTTTGAGAGTTCCAAAAATACAGTTTCGCTTTTCTTCAGCATTACTTTAAAAAAAAAAAAAGGAAAAAAAAAAATTTCAAAGGCATGATTAGAAAGTCCCATTTTTGCTGCATTTGATTTGGAGCTGCATGCTGCAAGTTTCACTAAATCTTCCACCGTCTGCACTGTGGCTTTCTATCTGTGCAAACAGGAAGACATTTTTCTCACAACAGCAGCTGGAACTCACCCAACATAGCTGCACATTTCCCATACACTCTGTACATAACAACATATATAGAAAACATTTGTGGCTAAACATGTAAAGTCAGTAAGAGTTTCACTCCCATACCCTTTGCTTAGATTACCTTTTTAAGCACTGGAGTGGTAACTGATCCATGATGTGTTTTCAGTGGCAGACTCAACCCAGAGGAATCTGCATACAACCCTTTCATTCCAGCTCACTCCAGGGGGTCTCGCCCCCCCCCCCTCTCTCTCTTCCCCCACTGCCACCACCCACATACCTGCAGAGCTGTGTGACTCGGCTGGTGGAAAGCTCAGCGTTGGCATGGAACGTCAGCAGCTTTGCCCTGTCGCCACACAGGCAGAGATTTATTATAGTAGTAGTAGTAAGAACAGCGGGGTGGCAGAGGGGAAACGATGTTGATAACTCAAAGCGCAGATTCCCCTCTTGTGCAGTGAGACTGTTGCAGAGACCGCCTTGGGCTCTGGGGTCCTGTCAGCACCACTGCAGCACAGACACACAAGCGGATAGGATGGCCTTTATCACCACCTCTGAAGACAGGTGGATGAAACTGGTGTCAGTCTGAGGTGATGCCTTAAGACTTTGGGCATCTCTAAGGCTGGTGTGGCTGAGGGCTTTACAGATTTTAACATGTCACTGCTGCCGACTATTATATGAAAAGGCTGTAACATAAAGTCAGTAGGAATATGGTCACTATATTTAATGAGGTCAGGGAGATGTTAAATAAAGCAAAACTGGAGGAGACTCTAACGCGGCATGTATACTCCTCCACTTTATATCTGCTCCTCCGCTGGTCACTGGGTCAGTGCATTTGTCTGAAACGGTGCTTTCTTGCTAGGATGATTTTAAAAATCCACTGAAAAGAGCATCACAGATGAACATAGTCATCTTTCATGCAATTGTAGCATCTGAAAATGTTGTAGAGCTGCAGCATTTAAAAAAAAAAAAAAAAAAAAAAAAAAAAAAAAAAAAAAAAAAAAAGCCTCAGTTCCTCAGTTATACTCTAAAAGTGCCCATAACCATTTCTCAAAAACCAGTAGGATGCTGCCAGATTGCTTGTTTTATGTAAAACCCAAATATATAAAATTTGCTATTTCATAGAAAGGACAAGAAAGCCAAAAATACCCACATTTAAGAAGCTGGAACCATTGAATTCAAATGATAAAAAAAAAAAAAATTATTAGATGAAACATTTTTTAATTGTTGCTGTTAAATCTTCTGTTGACCTAATCCATTAAACGACAAACAGTTTCAGCTCTAGACTCTAGTAATCCTTCCTGATAACACACTTTGGACTCATGGTACATGACTGTGTCTTGTGCCATTACCTGTCGTCCATCTGTGCCCTGGCTGGACATGGCATTAGGAAGCTGGCAGGACCAGGTACGCCTAATGTTGATTGGGTCAAGAGGTAAAGAGGTTTACTGCCATCTGCCACACCAGCCTCACAAATTAATCAACGAGAGCCGTTTGCTTTTAAGATGTGCGTGTTGACGCTCGGCCACAGAATCAAGCAATCTGGCCATTGTAAGTGTTTTGTGTATTATGTGCAGCTGAGGCATAACCACTTTCAGACATGACTGCTAAATGTGTGCCCTTGACCACAGACACTGGTTAACTAACTGCGCTCCGTTCTGGTTTTTATGTCGTACATTTACAGGTTGGTTACTTATAGAGCTCTTTAACATGCCATCTCTAGGAATCATTCCACTTTGAGAGAGGGACACGTTGTTCAGCCCAGCTTGACACTTGAAGCAGTAATGAATGTGACTGTAGTCTGTGTATGTTTGTTTCCTCCCCTCCCAGGTCGACTTGTTGCTTGTGCACCCCCACTTCCTCCTCATTGTGCCCCCTTTATGTTTTATTAGGCCGATGTTCTGTTATTCTTAGCCGAGCAGGATGTTTATACGATCCCCGAACAGAAATATGACTGGCAAGGCCTGAGTGTTTATCTTTCTTTCCCTTCCCTCCCTCTCTCCCCTTTGCCTCCTCTGCTCAGGTCTTCACTGTCACTGTTCATCCCTCCGTCCCCTCCTCCGCTGCTTTTTACATGCCTGCCTCACCCTCCTCTGCACCCCACTCAAGGATGAAATAAGTTCAGCTGACATTATTTTTTCCATGTTAAATCTTGCGTATCCTCCAAGCCTCCTCTTTCTTTTATTTTTGGATATCCCGCTATTGTTTCAGCCAAGTATGCCGTGTGGTCTGAATGGTGCAGTAAAGGTTACTTCATGGTGATTAAGCCAGAAGCTTTTCAATTTTCACATTTTTAGAGTCACCCTACACCCTGCTGTGATGTCAGTGTTTCCTCCTGAAAGTCACAAGGGGTGTGTGTGAATTTAGGGACGGAAAAACTGATAAATTGTCATTGCTTCAGGGGTTAATGATCTGCCTGTACTGAGTGACTCATGCCACTCAATTCTCTCCTGAGGATTAATGTTTGTTAATTCAGCTTTTTCTATAGTGAGGTGCATTTTGAATAGAAATGTTCAACTCAAAACATCAGCAATTTGATTGGCAATGCTTCAAAATACTATAAATAAATAATGTGGAGGTCTAAAAATGGTTCTGGTCCTATCAGGAATTATTGAATTTACAGGAGTTAATGATCTGAGCCCTGATCCACATAAGTGACAGGATAGTGTTTCATGCTAAAATCTAGTGTAAATGTGGCCCAATTAGAAGAGCCGCAAAGATAGCAAACTGTAACACAGCAACCTCAATGTAAAGTCTGACAATGTTAACCACCAAGTAAGGCTGCAGCAGGAAAACCCCCTAGTGCACTGAACTTAGCAAGAGCGCAGTTTATTGTTTATCAATTAGAATTTGATTTCTAAGAAGACTGTGTGTGTGATTTCTGAAAGTTTTTATTTCTCCAGCAAACTTGACCAGAATTTAATCTTAACTTGCATGGGTAGTGTGTAAGTTTGTTAGACAGAATATAATCAATAAACCTTTAATTTACTGTAAAGTAATTCATGTTGCAGGAAGCAGAGATGAATAGATTTCTTTTAAAGACCATTCTCTGTGTGCTGAGTTTTGTATGAGTCATAAATTGAGACAGTGCTGCACTTTGTCGGAATTCTACAGAATGTTTTATGTTGTCTTTGGCCGATGAAGCGAGTGTTGTAGGTTTTGACTGTTTATTTTTAATTTCAAAACACTAAAATGGTTCAGTGCGTTCGTTTTTCTGCCGTTATCTTATCTAATAGATTTTGAAGCAAAAGGGTCAGAGACTGTGGTAAATGGTTCAGACACTGAATTTACATCGGCGCTTCTTATTTGAACCATGTTTTAATTACTATGACTGTCTAATTTCCACCATTCTGCTATACCCAAAACACTTTTATTCAAGATTCAAAGTAGGTCAGCGCCACCCCACCCCCCACC
>NW_019523655.1:162086-190268 GCF_002814215.2 Seriola lalandi dorsalis | reverse complement strand
CCCCCCCCACCCCCCAAATAAAACACACGCGTCCATTGAATCAGATAATGAGTGGATGTGAGTTTGCTTCTTGTCATGTTCTGTTTTTTGTCCTATATAGCCACTGACCACACAAACCACAAGCCTTTGGCCACTGACCACAAGGCACCAGGCTTTAAATAGAGAGCGTGAGAAGGCCGCTCAGCATCTTGTCTCAAGACAGCATCTATGTCGGTCCTGGGACCTGCTTCAAGTCATTTTGTAAAAAAAAAAAAAAAAATCTTTACTACATCAAAGTTGGATAGTGAATTCACTGAACATGGATAAACAAGCGCTTGTTACTTTATCTAAAATGGAAAGTTTGGCCAAGCTTTTATGGAACTGAGTGCATTGAGTTCCACCCCAGTCAAATACCACAGCACGCCCCCAGCACACTCTCACAATGACTGTTCTCTGGTTGCTGTTGCAAGAGCACATCATCCTGTATTTAGAAGTGGCCACCTTTTTATAAAAGCCACATCATGAGCTGTGCAGCTTTGCAGTGCATTGGCACAGCTGAGAATGGACTTGATGCTGAGTGTGTTGTGGTCAAGATGTGCTGATTTATAAACCAGCACACATCCAGGGAGGTAAAACAACCAAGACTCTGAGACTGTGTGTGTGTATGCAGGTGGATGGTTTATGCATGGCGTGTGATGGTTTGTTTTTGTTACATGTGATCACTGACACTTTTTAATCATTGTGTACAACTGGACTCCCCTAGAATATTTGGTACAAAACAAATTGGGACCACGTTTATGTTGATTGGAAACATTTGATACTGCACTTCCATATGGGCCATGATCATCACTGTGTCTAAATACATGGTTTCTTCTCTTCTTCTGTCAACCCTGCAGCCCAGTGTTTGTGCCCAGCCGAGATATGACTGAGGTGATGATCAACAGCACCCCCATGGAGGACATGAGGCTCAGCCCCAGCAAGGACAGACTCTCCTTCCAGGTAGGACACACACACCCACACATGCACGACAGTGAAACACTGCCTCCATCTGAATTCCCTAACTGTACATTTTCATGTGGCATGGCCATTTTATACCTGTCTTCATCCATTCATTCATTAATTTGACTGACGTCAGCATGGACTGGAAGGAGCTGTCACTGTGTTTTGTGATTTGGGAACAGCTGCTGCATTATACATACAAATGTCATACAGTTTGACCATGTTTAGTTATGAGGCTAACAAAATGATTTTGTCATTGAGGTGTAATGGCATAAAGAGGATTTTTCTGATCTGAGTGGTTATACACCCACCTGCTACTTCATACAGAATTACAATTCTAAGAAAACATCCACCCTCCTATTTTTATCCTGTAAAACATTGGTGGTCATGGGTGGGCATAACTTTAAATATACAGGGGAAATGTATGTAGCGGAAATTGCCTGTAATCTACTGTGCCCTGTCACAAAAATAAACCCTGCAGATTCAGAGAAATGAGATGCAGCCATCAGGTGGTCTTGACAAGTTGTTGCCTGCAGCTTTGTTTCACTGTCAGCTCAACAGGGCCATCTTGGAAACAGAACTACTTAAACACGCAGCTGCTTGCTTGTTTAGTGTCACATTTGTGCCAAGGATGGAAAAAGAATTAAAGGGCCCTATGTTAATGCTTAATTTCAGCGTCTTTCACAGTAAAATAGTTTAAGTCAAAAGCATTGTATTTGGCCAGGGTTGGTCGTGGGTACCAAATTATTCTTCAGCACTTGGGCCACCTGCTGAGACTTTTACCACCCACGGAGCAAGTCCTGTAGAAAGATAATTTCATATACGATTGATATAATTATCTGCATATAGATATATATTCCATATATTTCTAAATATAATACGGTGGTTTGATAATGCCATGCTGGATGCAGACATTGACTGAGGATGTAGACTGACCCAAAAGGAAAAGGCTGGCTTCCTCCCCACAGTTCACACCCCAGCTGTGAGTCTGTCTGAGAGGGTGAGAGGAGCGGATAAAGGGCGGGAGGTGGGTGAAAAGGAGGGCGCCAATGTGCCACTTCTCCACTCTTTCCATCCCCATTCTGTATTTGCTCACCCTGGCCATTTGCCCAAGGTCCAAGCCACTCCTCAGAGATGCACAGTATGAAGGAGTGACGTTACACCAGTCACTTCCTCCATTATGTGTGCCGTGGCTTTGACACAAATTGTGTGGCCATTAAATTCCAGCTGCACTTAATAATAAAAAGTATTGAAATTGACATAATAATTGAATAATGTGACCTTAATGGTGGAAAAGGATGAGTAAATAGTTAATTGTTTACTCAATTATCATCTCAAAAGGCAATGTCATGATTCAGGCGTATAGCGTGCATCCCCTCCCCTCCAAACCGCACACTCCAGAAGATCTTAAAATAGCCAGCATTGTGCCTGGCTGATGATGTGTTGTCGCTTCCTGCCACTGGAAGTGAAACAAGTTATGACATGTGTTAGCTAAGGGTCCAAAGGCAAGGTCACTCACTGCCTAACTCCCCTTGGTGCTGACGCACAGTGAGGATTGGCGATGCAGGCCAGGAAATGCAGATGCACGCAGGCATTAGACATGAACACAGGCATGCTCATACATATAATTACACACATATAATCACACCTCTTGGCGTGGTTCTATACGCAGCTGTTTTCAGAGAATGTAGTGGCATACATGTTTTCATAACTTGACAAATTCTCACATTCACAAGACATATCTTTTTCCTCCCTTCTCATCTGTCTCCTATGGAATTCATGCGGACTTGGACACAGCTGGATCCCCTCTATCTCTTCTTGTCTCAGTCTCTCTCCTGCCTCATCTAATGCTTTCTTTCCACTCGGCTCTTTGCCCAGACAGCGACATTGCCCCCCCCCCTTCCCTCCAATGTCTTGGAGTGAAATATGCAGGTCTAAAAATATTCATCCACTTTATCCAAACAACAGCAAAAATGCTGTTCTTGGACCAGGAGTGGCAGGCTTTTTCCCCTGGGCCATTTCTCTGGTTCCTGAGAACAGAGAAAGTCAGAGGTTGATGTCCAATCTTGCCAGGACAGGGAATGCATGTAATCTCTCTTGTCAGAATGTCTCTCATGCCCTTCAGTTTAGATCCAAACATTTGAGAGTGGCACACTGCGTTTATAAGCAGACATATCAGTCTAGATTTGCAGATAACTCGGCCGATTTCGTGTTCTTTCCTAAACCTTTTTTTTCTGACTCCATCTCAGCGGGAATATGAAGTATTCAACACTAAATGCTGCCTGTAATAGGGATGGCTGTTCTATCTATAAACAAATCATGCCCCCAGTAAACCTTTCACCTTTTTTATGTTTTTCACCTTACTGATTTGAAATGCAATGATTACACTCTTGTATAATCTTCTGGGTAGTGGGTGATGTGGTACTGGATGAGTTCATAAGCAGCTACAAGCTGCTTGGCACAATGCCTTCCAAAGCATTTAGATTTAACATGATGCAGCATTTACGGCAAGTCTCCCTGGACATGCCTCATTTACCCATACACAGCCACTGATGTAACTCTTCCTTGTGCAGTTTATTTTTGGGTGAGCACCTATGTATGCGGAAAGCAAGCTTGGCTGTTGGGGGAATATGGGAAGGGCAAGTGCAGGTATGCCACTGGGATTTTTAGCAACCACTTCCCATGACAGATGTTTAGTCTTCACATCACTTCCTTCACAGTTGTTTAGCCTTGTAGTGGTGCCTGCAACACTTCTACAAGTTCTGGTGTCCCAGAGTGTGCTGCACACTTAGTCCTGATCAGAAATATGCTCACAAATAATTTCTAGCTTTACAGCTGGGGACAGCTTTGTATTAACTCTGAGGTTAATGAAAGAGTCCTAACCAACTTTTTACCCTCGTCTCTCCTTTTTAGATATTTCCCGACCCATCAGATTTTGACCGCTGCTGTAAGCTCAAAGATCGCCTGCCATCCATCGTTGTTGAGCCGACAGAGGGAGAAGTCGAGAGCGGAGAGCTTCGCTGGCCTCCAGAGGAGTTCCTGGTCAGTGAGGAGGAGGAGGAGGACGATGACGAAGAGGAGGAGGAGGAGCACAACAATGGCAGCATCCAAAACGGACAGCCCACACAGAATTCTCAGCACTAGAGGCCGTGTTGCAGCACCCATACTCTTTTGTTCTGTTTCTTTCTAATCGACTCTCCCTTTCACACACTGGTTACACCTCACCTCAGCACTCGGCAGACTCGACTGGCGGACACGCATTCAGTGTCCCGCGATGCCATCTCGTCGCCCTCGACACCAAAGCATCACTCCCACAAGAGAAGCAATACATACATGCACACATACTTTCTCACACAATAATTTATCCTCCTGGACTTCACATCCACCCAAGCAGACTTGAAAAGACCTGACACGCACACGTCTAACCTACACCCACTTCCTACAATGCCTACCACCGTGCGTGTCTCGGCCCAGAACGGATGTCCCGTTGGACAGCGGCAGCTCAGTGCCCCATGGACAGGCCTTGCACTGCAGGGGGCGACTACTGCTTTGTACTTTACTCCAAAATGGCTGGCGTCATGACCCCAGAGGCTTTATACTCCGTACAGAACTACTGTGGTACCCGTGGGGATTATTGTCCACAGCACACTGTCTACACTTGTTTCAGTTTCTGGATTGATATGTTAATTATTGTGATTGCCACTGCTGTCCATAGATGTGTCTGTTTGTGACACGTGAATGTTTTGTGATTTGTCCGTTTTTTGAGAAGTGGGTTTTTTGTGCAAAACGTTACTGGGATTTTTTTTTTTTTTTTTTTTTTTTTTTCTCGTTGCAGGATTCGTCTAAATTATATTTTTGTGACCTTGTCAGCATTTACAAAAAAAATTTTAAAAAAGCAACATGGAATCGTTATAGAGAAGTGATAAGAAAGTGAAGGGGGGGGAGCCGTGCCATGGTAAATAGTCGTGCTATGATCCTCTCATCACGTCAGCCTCCTGTAAGCCTAGTGACAAACTGTAGTTAAATGACAAAGCACGCAGGGTGTTGTTCAAAAGGAGAGTTGAATAAGTATGGGGGGAAATTATATATATATTTTTTTTTTTTGGGGGGGAAAGCAATGTATAGTCCCAATGAAGGATATGTAAATACTTATTCTCTATTTTTATTTTTAGAAAGACAGATGGAGAATCGCTCTGAGCTGTACACACCTGAACTCAAAGCTGTCTTTCCTAGTCTTCCTGTTCTTTTTGAAAACAGCCATACATTTGACATTGCGAAGTTCAGGTCATGGGGGAATTCACACTATAGGACAGAGTTCACAATCAAGGATACAGGCAATGTTCACTCCACTCACAACATTAGTCATGTTTGCCAAAAGCTATTAATGGGGAATCTTATTTACTTTCTAGTAGTAATGTCATTTCATTCACCTGTATTGCAATTTCAAAAGTTGGTGGGTTGTTTGTTTTTTTTTGTTTTGTTTTGTTTTTTTAATTCTTTAAATTGCAACTTATTGTTTTGAAAAAAGTCTTGTCAATATGTGGAAAAGATTTCACTTTTTGTGTACACAATCTGAAATACTGTTGTACAAGCATGACTGATATACTATGTCTCTGTTCTTGTCATTTTTAATTTGAGTGGCATTAGGGCTGTGTACAGAACATCTCTCTTTCCTCCTCTGTCACCCACAGATCCCACATTGTTTTTGTAAAGCTCAGGGAGATTAGCCGCCATCTTTCTCTTGTGTTTTTTTTGTTTGTTTTTTTTCTTTTGTATTTAGACCACTTTTCTCTGACTATTGCAGAGGCTGTAAATAAACATTTGAATTTGCTATCCAGCTGTGACTGCTGTGAGAATAATTGACTATGAAGAGTTGCTGCCATTTTAATGGTGAAGTAAATTAGTCTTTTACAATGGTGATCCTTCAATGCATTTAAAGTAGTGTTTGCAAGAGACTTTACTTTTGTGTTTACTTTCATTTTCCTTCATGTGAACCCCCTCCCCAACACACATCTCTTTTCCCCACTCACTTCACCTGCAGTGGTTAGAGAAAAAACGCATTACTTCCTGCACAGCACCTTTCACATACAGAATCTCTCTACGAATACAGATGCATGTATCAAATACGTGTAAATATAGAAGCGAGAGCAGGCCACATGTTACTTCCTGTGTTCAACTCGCACACAAATAAGAACAGTTTCACTCCTTGTTACAACAAAATCTTATTCCTTAACACTGAGCAGCTTTAATTTCTACATTCTAAAAATGGTACGTCTTTAAGTTATTCAATTATGCCATTCAGCAATATGGAGAACACTGGTTTGACCTACCACTCTTTTAGAGACTTTACAATTGCAGAAGTATTAAAGATAGTAGAGGGTATAAAAGGCTGTGGAAGCAACTCCTCACGCTCTACCCATAAACACTCACCACAATGATGCAAGACTAATAAAATGTGGTTGAGTGGAAAAGCTCTAATGGGGAACTGGGGGATTTTACAGGAATAAACAAAGTTTTTTGATCACAGTTACAATGGAAACCTCTCAGGTGATTTGCTGCAATGTACTGTATTAGTGACCCACTAGGTCAAGTTTGATTGCTGAGTACTGGGAATAGTCCATCAGAGTTGCTGTGGTAGGGCCTTTAAGGGCCAAGGGCCCCATACATTGGTCAAGGGGGTACTTTCAGGGCCTTACGGTCACTTCCTGGAAGGAGAACAATGAACTGACATTCTATCCTGCTTCCTCCTTCCTGGAAAAACTGGAGCATGAAGAGTTATTAATACCCCCCAGCTGATAAAGGTGGTCAACAGCAGTGAGTGCGTCTGGCCCAGGTAGCTTGTGGCTAGTTCTGAATAGTTCTAAAAAATGAATGTCCTTTGTCCCCTTCTTAATGATTGTCCCTTGATCTCAGTGGAAAAAGTCATGAGATCATGGAAAGAACAACTCATAAGAAGTTAGGAAAGGACAGATTACAGTCCTTAGAGATACTGACCGAACTCGCATCCAGCTACGCAATAATGTGACGTCAGCCAGAAACCTCTGAACTTTGTGTCATCTTTCAAATATTGCTGGAGAAAGCAATATACTTCAGTTTAATAAAGAAAAGCCCTGTATTTTTTAGGCTAAAGGAGATATGACAGGAATTCCTGGAGCATCATCACCTTGGCATTTAGACATTTTGAGTACCTCTTATATTCTGCTCTTCTTCTTCAGCCACTTCTCAGCCGATTCATTTGGGTTCCTTACCTTAGCAACTGAAGACTTTTTGACTGTAATCAGTCATTAAAATTTACTTTGGCTGTAAATGGGAAAACTGCTAGTCTGGCTTTGCGGGGGCACTAACATGTGACAGCATCACACAGATAATAAAACTCACATCTAAAGCTCGCTAGTTAACATGTTAAATCTTCATTGTCTTTACATAACTACTAGGATAAGCTAAGCTTAGCTAACCATCTACTGGCTCTGACTTTACATTTACCACACTGTCTTGAGAGTCAATCTTCTTATGTAACTCTTGGCAGAATCGTGAATAAGCATATTTCATAAAATGTCCCACTAATTGTTTAATAAGTCCTACAGATGTTTTTTTCCTTCCCCTGAAATTAAATGGTGGCTTATATAGTTGTGGCAATTTTGTGTAACAAGAAAACTTTTCTCAATTTGAAATCAAGTTTTCCAGGCCTTTACTTTTATGTTGCTCTGTGAACATGCTCCCTCTTAGTTGACTTCAGTAAAGACTTGATCCTCTTTATCTCTTGTGTAAAAGTTATTTCTTTACCCTGTAAACCCGCTAATTAATTACCCTACTGGTGGTCAGAGGTGAAGGCATTCATTTTGCAGCTGGCATAGATGAGTAGGAGCTCGGTGACATAGGGGAACGGAAAGCGTCTCACACACCACTGTTGGCGTGAGACGCAGTATCTTTAAATGTGTGTGAGAGCGTGTGTGCCTGGCCGTGTATTAAAACTGTTGTCAGAGTCCTCTGAGTGAAGTCACTGATAGCTCTTCTAGCTCATTCTTGGAATTCTTTCCAATGGAAACAATCCCATCGCTGATCCCAGTGTGTCGGCAGAGTCTGACCTGCCAACCCCTGAATTCTCCCTGACTCCCAGCAATAGTCCACATTAACACTGTTTCTCTGTCACTCCTCTATACATAAACTCACACCAACCCCTTCATGTACCCATAACATAACCCCCCCGTCTTGTCTGTCAAGAGGAGAAAAATAATGCTTATCCGATGAACTCTTTTTCCACTCCCTCCCCTCATTTTACTTTTCTCTCCAATGTAGTTGTTTTCTTGTTCTTTCTATTTTTCGCTGTCCCAGACTTTTATCCCATTCTGTTGTTTCTGCAAGTTTCCCATACTTACATGACAGTAGAAATGTTCTCTGCATTCCCACAGTGCAGGTTATGTAATTTAAGTTAACATTTTATTACAAACAGTGCCCCTGTTCCTATAACTTTGCTATTTTAGCACTGCAACCTTACTGTTTAAGCCACCCAGGTTTATTCTGTGTGTGCATGCATAACTTTCTGTCTGTGTGTTTGTGCAAAGCGAGCAAACAGGCGCATGTGCTTGGAGGTTTTATGTATAACCGTATCTGTTATTATGAGTGCCATGTGCGTAAGGGAAAGATTCTTTTCCCATGGTTCCTCAAGTGTGAGAAGAAAGTAGAGCTCTCAGGACATGAAGCAAAAACCCTGCTAGTTATTTATAACCTGTCTGGAGACGGCCCACCAAGCGTAGACACATATCTGGCACTGTCAACAAGAGAAGAGCTAGAATAAGACACGCTGAGAGGCATACAACAAGGAGGGAGGATTAAAAGGTGAAGGAGTCAGGGAAGGAAAAAAGAAGGATGTTGAGGAGATACAGCACAAAGAACACCTACATTGTAACATGGGTCAATCACAGATTAAAGACAGATTGTCTGTCTTAGTGGCCAACTTAGATAAGACTTGGTGAGATAAGGCTAAAATGCAGCAATAGCAAAAATGACACTCTGGAACTTGCTTGGTGTCACCATGCCCTCATAATGTACTTTCCGAATGACATTACAAATAACATGCATGGAAAAACTTGCATGAGACCTCTGGAAGTCAGTGAGGCAAATCATTTTGTTGTACCGTGTCCTTTCTCTGAATGTATTTGACATTTGAAAACCCCACAGCGCCGTGTGATACATGTATCCAGAAAAGAGGACCAGAGAGTAGTGATTGCTATTCAAAACAAAGCCTCCACAGCTTCAAAATTAATCAGAGCCAAGCGCACTTGACGCTCTGCCAAACTGCTCTCTGTACCTGCACGTCTGCAGACCAGCCTTTGAAGACATAATGCAACTGCTGGACTCACAACTATAGCACATATTTGGATGGATGAATCTGAGTACCCTGGGACCCATTCTCTATTTAACAGGGTGATGTAAGGTACATCTCCATCTCATCCTCAAGCTATTAAAGCTTTGATCAATACAAGTCTGATGGCATCCGCTTTATACTGTACTTTTGTGTGTTAATGTGCTAAGCCACAGGCTGCTGCTCTTCCATAGGCTGTTGTTGATATAAATAGACAGCTTATGGCCCCCGCCACTCTACTCCTTATTGCTTCGAGATGACGGTGGAAAAAATTAAGAAAGAGAGACGGGCGGATAGGACCAGAGACACAGATGGAGATAAACTCACAGAGATTAGGATGCAAAACTGGAGGTGACAGCAAGAAAGACAGGAATGTCATGTGCTGTTACAAGTGTGAGGGTGAGACATGCCGTCAACATGAAGAGGAAGTGAAGTGAAAGAGAAGAAGACTCAAGTTAAATCATCCATGCCCCCTCTTTGAACTACCAAAAAAGCACACAAGGTCATTAGAGGCAAGAATGTTTAAAAAAGCAAACTAGATGAGTTCTTTTTTTCTTCAATAAAGCCTTGTTAGAGTGCTATCAATAGATTCTATTCAAAATAAACCAAAACACAGTGTACAATGCCCGAAAAAAGTCACTCTCTCAAATGGACTTACATAAGTGGAACGGCATGTCTAACATGAATTAATGTCTCTGTGGTCACTGCATTTATCTGGTAAATTGATCCGAACCTTGCTGTAAAACAAGTTGCATTTAACTTGGCTTACCTCCCATGTCGTACTTATCTGGAAAACATAACTTTTTTTTTTTGTTTTTCATGGATTAAAATGACTGTGATTCTTAGCAGAAAGCTTAGATATTTGGAATTCTTAAAGGGAATATGATTAGAAGTACCCGATCATATTGCTTCTGCTAAATTATCTTGGACAGGCATCATTAATCATGTGGATGTGCTTCTCTTTTGAAGGTGAGTTGGCACCAAACTGTAAAAAAAAAAAAAGAAAAAAGAAAAAAGAGAGCTTGTTTCAAAGCAAAGTTTTTCCGTTCCCCTCTGAAGTGATGCGTTGACCCTTGAGAAGTTTATACTGATAAAGCTATATAGTTCACTCAGTCTCTCAGATAGAGTGCATGCCATAGGGAGCAGGTCATGGAAAAGTCTTGAGTTTGACTAAGTGCACTCTCTCTTTTACCCTGTCTGTCACTCCTTCTCTACCTCACTCGCCACACACACACACAGCCACATGCATACACACAAGAGAGTACATACTTGGATACACTCAGACACATTGACCAATCTACGCACTCACACATCACTGAATGCTGAGGTAATTTGTAACAGTAGAACAGCTCATAACTGTGGGTAAAAGAAACAAATGACACATGCTAGGATTTACACTACTTTAAAAGGCTATGTTGGGGGACTCAAGTCAAGAAGTATATCATCAATACCATTCTTGAGATTTGAATGACTTCTGACATATTATTAACACAGGGGATCTTGGGGAGGAACACTGCATCATGAGTAAAACTTCTCAAGTGCTGGAAAGAGGATCTAGTGAGTTAGAAAACAGAGGCATGAACTATAGGTATACCTGTCAGTGTTTACAGATATTCAGGTCACTGCAAAGGGTAAACTTCCTGAAATGAAGTGGGTAGAGTCTGTTGACACAATGTGAAGCCCACTGCTTATTCACTCTTTAAACCAGAGGGTATGAATGATGAACTTCTTCTCAATGTAGTGTCCTAGACTTGTCTTGTTCATTGTTAACCAGCATTAATGATTAAAAGGATAGTGTTTAAATAGTTAATTCGGTAAATTACTAAAATTCTAAACAAAAACAAAAAAAGTTAATTTAAATGGTGATGCTGTGAAGGATAAACTGTGCTAATGAACTTTTTTCTTTTTTGTTCATGCACTGAGGCTCAGCTGATAAAGTGCTTAACTTAGGTACAATTGTTAGGTACTTATAACTTACTTATTTCCATTCATGCTACCTTATTCTTCTTCTGTACTACATTTTGAATGAAAATATTGTTCCTTTTACTCCACTACATTTATCTGAAAGCTATAGCTACAATTTACTTTTATTGATTTTGATTATCTTTTGATCAAATTGTAGAACATGATGCATTGTTAAAGATTTAACATCTCAACAGTGTAAAGTAGTTCAAAGCTAGCACCATCTCCATCATTGACAGTAATAAACATGCTGCTCAGTCATTGACGCATCTGTAATATTGTGATATATAATACATAAGTCACAGGTACTTTCAGTACATTTTGCAAACAACAACTCTAAACTCTTACTTCAGCAAGATTTTGAATGCAGGATTTTTACTTAGAATTGAGTATTTTTACATTGTGGAATTGCTCATTTAAAGATCTGAATATTTCCTCCACAAGTGGTAGGCCTAAATGGATAGTCCCCCACCCCCATTGTCTACCTATCTCCCTTTGAAACTTCTACTTAAACTTCATGTGTGCAAATATTTTGTCTACTGTTGAAATATAATAAATACGCCAAACATAGTCAATATAAACATGTGAAATCTACATAGC
This sequence comes from Seriola lalandi dorsalis, assembly GCF_002814215.2. Lineage (NCBI taxonomy): Eukaryota > Metazoa > Chordata > Actinopteri > Carangiformes > Carangidae > Seriola > Seriola lalandi. Next base: position 178,366 of record NW_019523655.1, on the reverse strand, counting down.
ATTCAGTATGAGAGCGCATCTCTGTACACACCGTAGCTAATTATGCTCCACATGCTGTGTCTGCAGCTTGCCGTCACCTACCCGATGACTGCAGCTTGCACAAACAGCGCCTCCCGTTGGCGACTGGTTGAAAAGACAGGTGAGAGGTGACAAGTTGAGAGGTCGTGTTAGCAAAACGGCAAGGCGGCTACACTTTTGCTGCAGTAAATGCTATGTAAATGCACTCAAAGAAAGCGAAACTGCCGTGGCTGGCTCAGCTAATATCTCGCGAAAGGGCGTCAGCTTTAACGTCTGGTAACGGCTGGTAACGCAGTTGTTGATAAGCTTCGATAGTTAGCTCTCGCTAGCAAGCTGCTAGTTAGCTTGCTGAGTTGCTATGTCGCAACCGAGTGTTTGGACTTACTGGAGCTAACGTAGCTAGCTCATCCCAAACAAACTGATTCTGGAGGAAAAATACGAAAGGTGGGTATGTTGTCATCCAACAGTATGTAGTAAGTGTTCGACAGTAGTTGGTGCATTAGCCAATTGAGCAATATAACGTCGGCTAACGTGCTAGCTTGTGTTTTATGTTAACGTTAGATTTGGCTTGCGAAATCGGCATTCATGTTGTTGTTTGTGTCAGCCTGGTTGTTAATAGCAATTAGCGTAAATATAAACTGTACTGCAGCCATCGTTTATACTGATAGCAGAGCCTTGTCGGCGTATTTGTCTCAGTGAACGTAATACACAAACGTTATTTTGCGGTCAGCACAACTTCATGGTTGAGTGATACTAAGTTTCCAAGTTATGGTACACAGGTGATAACGTTTATTAATGCTGCTCTGAGCTGTTCATGGTCTATAAAACTGGATTGACACATGCTCATGACGTTAACGATATGACATGTTAATTCGTAACATTAGCTTTGCATACTGTCCTGCATACGTATCTCACCATTATCTTTAAGATTGTCGCTTATTTGCATGTAAGGCAAGGTTAAGTAATTATTTACGAAGCAACATGCAAATCGAAGGGATGATTATTTACAGACAGGACATAGCAGATCTTGTTTAAGGCCTGTTTGTGTAACCACTTAGCTTAAAGTTAAACTTTGGCTAACCCGTGTTGACTCTGGTTAAAGTCCATGATCTGTCTTTGCCACACCCTGGGATAATGGAAAATGTATGTACGGTAAATAATGTTGTGTATTAGCTACTTCTTGATTAGATTGCATCTATGAGGCGTGGCCTATTTAGTCCACGTTTCCTAATGCGGGCTGATTTAATCACAGAAAATACCCTGCATTATTGAATTAATTGAGATGGTGGATAGTGAAGGTCCGCGACGCAGTCGCTGGCGTGCACCTTGAACCTTAACCCAAACTCATTACTTTGTCCATAGGGCTAATTTGGACTAATTCAGACACATTTACTCATAATTTCGGGCAGTATGTCAGACAGCATGTGATCGAAATTTCCCCCTGATCTAATATAGAGACTTGCTTAGACTGAATTATTGTCAGAATTGTTGGTGACACTAAGGGACATTGTCAAGGAAATGTTATCCCTGAAAAGCAGATTTTCAACTCTGTCCAACTTGATTACAGTATCATCATCTCACTCTGTTAGGCCTTCCATATTTCATCCAGTTGTCCACAAAGCTTAATCAGCTGCAACTAAAGGTTATTTTAATTATGAATTAATTGGTCAGCTATTTTCCTGATTAATCGTTTTTGTCTGTAAAATATCAGAATATAATGTAAAATATCAGAATTTAATGAAAGGTGCCCACTGCAATTTCCCAAAGCCCGAGATTATTTATTCAGAAATATTATTTTATTTCACCAACAGCTTAAAACCCCAAAATATTCAGTTTACATCAGAAATGTCAAAGGAAAGCAGCAAATCATCCCAAGATTTTACCAGCTTTAGAAATTGTACTTCAGAAATAACTAAAACAATTTGTCGATTATCAAAATAGTTGTTGATTAATCTACTAATGGAGTTACTGGTGCAGCTCTATGTATGTGCCATTCAGCCTTACTCTGTTTCATTCCTCTTTGATTTTTGTTTGTCAAAAGGATATCCAAAATGTTATGTAAGTTTGCCAAGTCAAGAAATTGAATCAGTTTTAAAAATGATTGATAGTTGTTGGGTGATAACAAGTTAGTCAGTTGTTCAGTTCTGGAGGAGATTAGAAAATAATATAACGTATAACAAATAGACCAGAACGTAAATCTATTTTCAGTTTAATCATCTATTTCATACATCTTCTCCCTCTTCTCTCTCAGTCTGTCTTTTACACACACACATACACACACCACTTAAGCACACTGTTTATCCTAGACATGCTTGACCTCTTTGCTCTGCTTTTCTCTGTTGGGATGTCTGGTCTTGGCTTAAAGTGAGGAATGCAAAATGATTGCCAGAGAATTCAGACTTGGACTATGAGTAGTATGCTGTGCATTGCCTGTGGTGGTGTGTTTGGGGAAGTGCTTTCAGGATCATTACTATGGTGATTAAATAAATGTTAAACCAACCCAGATGGATGGGACTAAATCAAACTCACAAGAGGTACGAGCCTTGGAGTATGAAAACAAAAGCGTTTCCGTGGCTGCCTTACATAAATAGAGTTAGGTCCCTGGTGCCCATGCCAAGCAGGAAAAAAACATGTTTATTTAACACTTTAATGTTCATAATTCCATTCACTTCTTGCATCTCTTGCTCCAGGTGTGTCATGTCTTTTTGCTGCACGTATGAATTGGCTTGCCTGATTGTTCCAGCAGCCACCCAAGGGTGTGTTTTTTTTTTTGTGTGTGTGGGGACATAGCCTAATTGTGGCAATTGTGCTGAGCAAGCCTGTTTCCTCACCTCTCTTATGCCTCACATTTTCCGTTGTTAAAGCCAGTAACCCTTAAACCCTTATTGCCAGTGTAATCATGCACGCAAACACACTTGCATTTTTTAAATGCACCTTCAGCCACTTTGGTTGCTGCCATTAGACTTGCTGTGTCATGGTGCTGCAGAGGTTGTCAACGAGTGCAAGATGATAGGTGTGTTGGGGGCAGGTAGTCTGAACCAAAGGCTTGTGCAATCATAATAGTAATTGAGGTGGAAAGGTGTGAACCGCAGTTAAAGAGAAGAAAACACCTGCTGGATGAAATAGCTCCTTGCAGCATCAGCTCAGACCCTCTGCGTCAGCAAGGCCAAGGTGTAATTAGATCAAGACTCACTGTGTTTCCCCTTTTAACCTTCACCTCAGGGGACTTGCTTGTAATCAACTGGTTCTTGATTCTTGAATCTTAACTGTTTGTCTTGGTTGTTTCAAAAAAGTTGCGTTTTTTAAAAGTTTTTTTCAACATGTATATCATTTCTCATTCATATTGTCACACAAACTAGATCCAGATGCAACTTACATGAATAGACATTTTCACTGTTTTTCAGAGCATCAAATCAAATGTATTTACATAGTCCATTATCATGAGTGTCTGGGCATGTAAAAGTGTGCAGCACATCAAAACATTTGACATTTAAATGACCATTGAGAGAGTGTTATTTATCCCTTTGCCCCAGATTTTAATCTTGTGGTTTGACTAAATGGAAGTAAATTGGTCTTTTATGGTTGACTTTGCTCAGTGGCTATTTGGATCCTTTTTTTTTTTTTTTTTTTAAGTATATTTTATTGGACAGGATAGTAGAGAGAGACAGGAAATGGGGAGGCAGAGAGAGGGGGAACGACATGCAGTAAAGGGCCGTCTGATACGGGATTCGAACCGGGGCCTGCTGCAGCGAGGACCGTAGCCTCTATATAAGTGGGGCGCCTGCTCAACCCACTGCACCACTTGACGCCCCCATTTGGATACTTTTTTTAAAGGCATCACACAGGTTTTGAATTATTATGGCTAAATAGACCTCCTCTTGGGTTTTGTGGAGCCATAGGAACTACATGAGGTCACCAAAGTTTGTGTAATTATAAAGTACATCAAAGCAGGTGCAACAAGATGAACAGGACAGTGGGGGAGATGTCAGTCAAGCACACAGTAAGTTAAATCACCACTGTCAAGCGTACCGTAGTTATGTAGGGATTTTCGCGAGGGACATATTCCACACGTGTAACATTACCATTGGCAGCTGCAGTGGTCACCACTGATGTCATTGAAATGAAAAGGCATCCAGATTGGTATGTCCAGATGAGCCCCTTTAAACTTATCAGATATGTCATGGACAATTGAAGGTCCTGTCACTTGGTTTTGAATTTCGGAAGGATTATAGGATGATTTCACTTCCCTCAGGGATCCAATGAACATAAGTTATTTCTGCTATGTTGCAGCTACTCTTACGAACTTGCTTAAGCAGTGTTCTGTGTGCTTAAATGTTTTCCATTGACGTTCATCTATAGCAATGTTGTCTATGCAATTTTTTTTTTTTTTTTTTTTTTTTTTTTTTTAAATTTATGCATTTATTTTAACCTACCAAGTCTACCAAAAGCCCAATTTTTGATTTAAATGACCACAACTAATTAAAGCAGCCAGTTGTATTACAGATGCCCATTGCAAGTGAGAATGTAATCCTCTGTACACTTTGCTTTTGATGGTACTTGGTTAAAGACTATCACCATACCTCCTGGACTGTTCCAGGTAGGATTGACAATATGGATGAAATCCTCTATCCCAGTAATGGGGCTGAACAATGAATCGAAATGTTATTGTAATCGCAATATGGCCAAATGTAATATCCAAATTGCAGTAGCTTCAATTTTTTTTGATCAAGGTAAAAATGGTCACACCATACCATAACAGAGATACCCCTGCCTATAAGTCATATCATTCAGATGTAAGGGAACATGCTATTATGGTCATTTTGGTCACTAAGAAACTGTTAATGGAGAAATCTATTCTCATGGTATACGCTCACAGTATTTTATTAGAAACATGTACACCTGCTTAGTCGTGTGTTTATCCAATCGTGGCAGCAGTGCAGTGCAGAAAATCATGCAGATGCAGCTCAGGAGCTTCAGTTAGTGTTCACATCACATCAGAATGAGGAAACATTTGAATGTGAATTTCTTAAAATGTTTTCATGAACATGACAATGAATTCATTGTAATTCAATGGCCTCCCAAGTCACCAGATCTGAATCCAGTAGAACCCCCTTGGAATGTGATAGAGCGGGAGATTTGCAGCACAAATGTTTAGCTGACAATTCTGCAGAAATGATGTCAACATGTTGACATTAGCAGTATATCAAAGTGAAAATCCATGACATGAACAATTAGGCTGTTTTTGGAGCTAAGGGAGGCCTTACTCAGTATTAGTATGGTGTTCCTAATAAAGTGATCAGTGAGTGTATATTGTCATATTGACTATGCCCATTTTACAGTATTTTGATTGAGAAAATGACAAGGCAGCCATTGTTGAATTTTCCAGTTAAATTTAAGAGTTACTAACAAGATTTCAGAGCTTTGGTGGATATAGTTGTGATATTTTATTACCATGTTTTATGTCAAGAATGTTAGAAAATGTAACTTAAAATGTACGCCAGTTTACAGACTGTACATTCAGTAAATCATTTCAAAGCCACAGCCACACTTGATTTAGTGACCATGCACCCACAATTTGTTACCCACATAAAGGTTTTATTTACATTCCACACCAGGAATGTCTGCCCATGATTTTCCAATGTTTGTGGGAAAATATGTCAGAAGAACCACAGAACAGCAGGCTTTGCTATTGATGAGAGTGTCGATAATCCTGTTTGTTTCATGTTACAGAGTTGCTCCACTTCAGCTTTCCATAGTGGAGATACAAATCAGGAATAAATTCCATAAACATCATTTTTCCCCCCTTCTTAATACAACAACTTCAGCTCAGGCTATGACTGCTTAAGACCATTTCATTTATCTAACTGTGACTTATGTTGAAGCTAATCTTGTCTCATTCATCTCTCCACAGATGGCTGTGTCAGTGCGAGGCCTGTACTTTGTGGTGACCCTGTTTTTGGGTAGTTTCTTTGGAAGCGTCTTCATGCTGGGTCCAGTTTTGCCCCTGATGCTGTTGTCTCCTGCTTGGTACCGCTGGATCACTGATCGCATCGTTGCTACCTGGCTCACCCTGCCTGTGGTGTGTACACCAGCCTAGCCTTTACTTAGCCTGCCTGTGTGTGTATGCCATATGGTCTTAAGTTACCTGTGTTTAACACGGTCCCAATAATCATCTCAACCCTATTTATGCCTCCCTATTTAATGAGATTTTATTTTTGTCAGAAGTACACTTCATTTATCTAGACTGCTGTTGAGATCAATTATATAAATCTTGTTTAGAGTGACCCCAGGAATTGATGGCATTATTTATTTATTTTCGTCTGACTCTTTTCTCTTTCTTAAATTCATCCTACAACCTTTCCTCTTCCCAGTCCCTCCTCTCTCCCTCTACATCCTTTTTAAATCATCATTCTCTTCTCCCCTTGATCATGCACCACTCCATTTCTTTTCTTAATCTCTCACCCTCACTGTTTTTTCCATTCTTCCTCCCCTTGCACTTTATCTTTTGTCCGTCATCTATCCCCACTACTCTCCCCTCTATAGTCCTTGCTAGAGCTGGTATTTGGGGTGAAGGTGGTAATAACAGGTGATGGCTTCATTCCGGGGGAGCGCAGTGTGATCATCATGAACCACCGTACGCGTCTAGACTGGATGTTCCTTTGGTGTTGTCTGCTCAGGTACAGCTACCTTCGTCTGGAGAAGATCTGCCTCAAGGCTGCCCTCAAGGCTGTGCCTGGCTTTGGTGGGTATGCTGTTGGTGCCTTGCCTATACAACTGTCAGATTTGTCACTAATGTCCTTTGCACAGCATTTCCTCAAAAATTATTATTGCAAAGCAGTTTTTACTTTTAAGAGGAGGAGGATTTCCAAAGGCAGGTTATTACAGAGCATAGGTACCCTAATGCAAAAGGCCCAGTCTCAGGTCCTGAGAAACTTTTCTGAAAGTTTTCTGCCTGCTTTGAAAAGTCTTGCAGAATCAGTTGCACATGAGAAGTAATCAATTACATGTGTAAAGACTTTGAATGTATTTTCCAGGCTGGGCAATGCAGGTGGCCTGCTTTGTCTTTATTCAGCGTCGTTGGGAGAATGACAAGAAACATTTGGAGAACATGCTGGACTACTTCTGTGACATCAGAGAGCCTCTGCAGCTGCTGCTGTTCCCGGAGGGCACAGACCTCACTGGTGAGAACTAAAGAATGCATCGCTCCATCCATGCATATGACAATTTGCCCACATTTCAGTTGTTATTCTCAGAATGTGTTGTCCACCAACCTGTTTCTAGAGCTCAGTGTGACCCTACACCTGTCTTGCGCCTTTGCACTGACACTGTTATGCAAACACAATTTCAAAGTGATAAGGCATAGCCAAATCCCTGGCCACACACCCCACACAGTCATTTGTGCAAGAATGCTCTGATCTTTCAATCCGAGCAATAGTGACACCAGTGTCTAAAGCCCTTTCAGATCACAAGTAAGCCAATCAAAGTCCTGAGTAGCTGTTCTCAGGGAAGCTTAACCTCTCTTTACATATCATGATGTCATGGGGGGTCCAGTGTAGTTACATCATAATTTCCCAGCAGCTTCAGGGCTTTGAAGATTGTTTCACTATTGATGTTGTGTTTGTACTTCTGCGTGTGTGTTTGCATGTGCACACGTTTGCATTTAAGCCTCTTAAACCCTCACAGCTCAATTTGACGCAAGAAACAAGGGTGTATACAGTATGTTCTGTCGTCTTATATGGAAGTTATTCTGCTCTTTTCTCCCTAATACTTATTCTAGAAACACACATAGAGACTTCCATCTATAGGATCAGGCTCCCTATGCACTTAAAGCCCTCTGCAAATTAAACCCTTTTGAAGCTTGTGTGCATTGACTGAGAGATTGTATAAGAAAGACAAGTTGGGTACTTGTCCCCCTGGGAGAGCAGAGGCCTGATCAACAGAGGTCCGTCCAGAGTTCTTTGCTGCTACAAGTCTTTCCGAAGGAGCTACTTGTTGCATAATATGACTGATGAGTCATGATATAGTTTACACGTTCCTGCAACAAGTTCTTGAGGAATTGTTTGGTTAATAAACACTCATATTTCCTGTGTTTATGTACCCCTGTGGTTTATACAAATGTGTAAGCGTTTGTCACTGGAGGATGTATTTCATAAATGTAGTCATATCCCTTTACCAACGTTGTTGTTGTTGTTGTTGTTGTTATTATTATTATTATTATTATTATTGTTATTACTGCTGTTTACCTAATACAAGTGTTGTTTTTGCTACATTTGTAACACATCGTAATAGTTAACCTGCATGTATCACTTCTAATCACTTCTTGGGTGATTGTAGCTGCCAGAGGTTTAATTACTGACTGTCTGTGTCTCCTGCAGAAAATACAAGAGCGAGGAGTGATGCTTTTGCTGCCCAGAACAGCCTGCCGAAATTTGAGTACGTGCTGCATCCCCGAACCACTGGATTCACCTTTATTGTGGACAGACTACGTAAAGGTGAGCTGAAATGTCTATATTAAACATAATGGTTAAAAAACTGCAGAAAATGATGTGGTTGGTTGGCAGTCAAACAGCAGACATGTATTATGCCTTAATTTATCTTTTATGATTAGCATTATTTGCAAAGAAAATAAGTAGAACACAAAGCCTGTCATTATTAAGGAAATGTTTTATCAGCATAACCAAGGGAAAATTATAGCTACCATAATGACTGTAGTTATTCCACTGACACTGTTTGGAGAAGAGGGATCATACCTGCTATTTTTCCAAGTGTCAGACCTATGCTTCATCCTACTGCCAGCCATTACAGCACCCCTGAGATTCTCAGGTTCCCTATGAGCTCATTCTGGCAGCCCTCCAGAGTTCTTAAATACCACCTCTGGCCCTGCTGTCTCAAACCCCACCCGCCCTGGATGCTGAGCATGGCACTAACTCTTCCGAGCAGGTGTTGTGAATCAGTGTGATGTCATCAGACTTAGCTAATTCTCCTCTCCCTCTCTCTGCACCGCTGACAGACATGCTGTGCATGTTGTCTTTGTCCAAGTCCACTGTGCCCCTTTGAGCTCTATTTTTACCGTTGCTGAGCTGTGCAGGAGCAGGCGCTGGCAGGTGTCATCCTGTCCACTTGATACCTCATTCAACTCTCCCTGTGTGTTGTAAGGGCATTGTAGTTCATTGACGATGGTACAGAGATTCTGTAGGAATGAAGCTCCCGTGGATAATTAGAGGTACATGTGTATTTGATTTAAGAGCTGTGTTTTTGAAGGGTGCATAATGCACTGTGAATAACCAGTTTGGATGTGGAAATATTAAGTGTCCCTGTCGTGTCAGGTTTTCATCGAGTCTAAATCATGTCTTGCTTTTCTTTTATCAAACTATTATAGTATTCTACCTTTTGATAACTTAAAAATTGTGTCTCTTTTCCTAGGAGACAACCTGGATGCCGTCCATGATATTACCGTGGCCTACCCCAAGAACATCCCTCAGACAGAACGCCACCTCATCTTGGGGCTTTTCCCCCGTGAGATCCACTTCCACGTCCGCCGCTATCCAGTGGCTTCACTGCCCTCCTCATCCTCAGACCTAGAGTCTTGGTGTCGAGAACGCTGGGCTGAGAAGGAGGTCCGTCTCCGTGACTTCTACTCAGGCCAGCCCCGGGGCTTTGAAAGGGACGGTGTTGCACGTGTGCCACCTTGTAAGTCAGAGCTGCGAGTGGCTCTGATCAAAGCTGCCTCACTGCTGTACTGGAGCAGCTTCATTGCTCTGTGCTTCACTGGCCTGTGGATGTGGGCTCCATTCAGGGTCTATTTCCTGGTCATGGTTGGAGTGTTTATGGCCCAGCAGAAGCTGGTTGGAGGGGTGGAGCTGCTGGAGTTGTCCTGCCATCGATACTGGAAGTCCATGGCTGCTGACGGGGGTGAGAAGAATAAGGTGCTGGATGGGAAGATGCAGTGAGGATGGAATACAGGGTTGACTGGACAATGACATGTTTCCACCTGTTCTCAGCAAGGACACAGGATTCTGTTGTCTTAGCCTGTTCAGTCAAGTGGGCTAGAGGATCCCTTAGAGGGACCCGGAGCTCCATGCCTTAGAAAGGGAGTAATAAGTGCACCCCCTATGCATGGCTTCAGTGGAGAGAGCTTACTTTTCTATTGAAGAAAAAAAGAGGAATGTTATGTGCATTTGTATCTGTGTTGGGTTCAAGGAATTCATCATACATGATGTGTCAAATGCCCTGTATTTCTCTTCACGTATAATCACTGTCAATTAGCTTGCCTCTGTTTTATGTTGTTAGTGTTATGGTTGTTTGTTCAGAACCTCAGTGTGGACATGTCACGAAGCAATGCTGTTAGTATTTTTTATACTGTTGCCATGTCCTTGAAACTGGTTTTAGTGTATGTTATGTTGCCCTTTGTTTTATATCATTGTCATAAATTATGGAGCAGAGCCATAGTACAGACCACCTGTATATATGATGACTTGACTCTAACCAATATTCAAATCAGCACTGTAGTTAGCTGGATTACTGTAGTTAGCTGGATAAAACTGATGGAACTAGTTAATTGAATCAGTTTCCATTAATATTCTCCAGCAAGGAAAAGAAAGGACAAATATAATTCCCAGAGAATTATTGAGGAGTATACAGGTATATATGTACCACTGTTTACCTTTAATGGGTATAATTACCCTTTTATACAAATTGGGGAATGAATTTTCCCAGTTAGTCCTTAGAGATAACTTGTGTGGTGATGTTTATTACTGTGTGGGTCTTGAAACATACAATATGTTATTCTGCTTGTTTGCTCAAGTAGCTTTTGCACATAAAAGCCAAAGTTGAGAAAAGCAGACATGATGTAAAAAGGTAACCAAACAGAATGTAGTCTGTCCTGTCAGGAAAGGGCAGCTTCACCCACCATTGGCGAGGTTGTCTGCAGTTACACAGAGACAACGCTCATAATCATCAACTCATCAGGGTCAAAGATCTGACTGAACTCTTTTCTCTGGATAACTGTAGAAGCAGATGAGCTTTGTGCCCTTTATGGCAATGAAGGGATGCCTTGTAGAGGCAGGATGTGGGTGGTGCAGGGGTGGAAGAATGTCCTGTTGGGACAACATTACCCTTCGATGTGCAGGGTGGCACAGAGGACCAGACTTGGAGTGGAAAACTGGCGCTGAACTCAACCTAATCCAAAAAAGCCCTGTAATGCCCACCTCTGCCTGTGTCACTCTAGAGGACTGGCATTGATGCGCCTGCTAAACTCAATTAGCAAGTGACAGCTGAGAAAGCTTCTCCAATTGTGCCAAAAAAGGACAGAAATGGAAACAAGATTGGAGTGGCGCTTCAACCACACTTTTAGCCACTGTCTCTCCTTACCACTGAGCTCAATACCATTTCAAACATTGTTAATTCTGGGAGTCAGGGAATATTTGTGTCTTGGACAATCTTTAGCAGTTTCAGTAACACTGTGCAGTGTGTTCTAGCTGTCCACCTCAACCCTGTTCTGTGAGATAAATTTCATGGTCGACCACACATTAGAAAGGTGACTGTAGCATCTTTCTTGTTTATATGATATTGAAGCTCCTGTAGTTAAAGTGTAAAAGGGGCTCCTTCCAGTCACTGTGATCAGCTGTGTTAACAATCTAATCATCAGCATGTTGTAGTTTACCAGACGTGGTACTATATCCATTTTCTTCAACCCATCTGAAACTCCTGAACCAGCTAGAATCTACATGTATTACTCGTTCACCTGTGCTGTTTTGTGTTGCTCATTTTACAATCACTTGCCGATGCTGGACCTCTTTAAAGTCACTGTCCTCAGGTAAACACAGTGGACACTGTTACAAGTCAGTCTCTTAAAGGAAGAAATATATATCTGAATAAATATACAATATCAACTCATTCATGTTTCCAAACATTGTTCTTTCAAGTTTTATGACCAACTTAGGAAATGATGACCTCTGACTTTGCGGCTGCTGCTGCTGCTTGTCTGCTCATGTGATCTTGTGGTAAATGTTGTAACAGCTCATGTCATTAGATTGATAGTATCATCAGTTTTAAATGTTACACACACACACACATACACACACACACACACACACAGCTAGTGTGACGTTATTGCATTACATAGGAATTGTGACAGGTTTTCTTTGATTTCATTCATCATTCCACTCACGTAGAGCAACACTCCCATTACTTGGTGATATGTTTTCACACTGACATTTTTAGTTGCTGCAGGGCATCTTGTGCATTGTCTCGGCAGTGCTTTAATCTAGAATGTACTGTAACAATCGCCACACTGCAGTGAATGAGTCAACAAGACCTTCAACGCTCGTGTTACACAACAGTGGGGCTATAGTTTGCCTTGTCTGTTTTGTACACACACACACATACATTTTAGTCTACCATAGACAACTAAAAAGGTCAGGAGCTTTGAAGGTGAAGTGCAGTCGCCATAGTAACTAATGTTGACTCCCCTGTCTCCTAGCAACGGGATGTGGAGTGATGTCAATGGAAAGCATGCTATTTTCTCCTGCTGACAGAATGATGTCACTCTTTTGTGTGTGTGTGCGTGTGTGTGTGTGAGAGGAGAGAGTGGTGGAAAGGGAGAAGTTTATTTCTATATTCTATATCGCTGCTCTCCTGAGGGGATAGAGAGGGGGTGTGATGCTGACATCCCGCCGAATAAAGGAAAGACAAAAGGCGAGGATAAACTAAAATAGCTGTCCGGGGATGATGAATCATGGGCCAATTAAAGGTGCAATTATGCTCTGAGTTCCCTTTTTGGTCCCCCCCCCCACCCCCACCAAATTGTCCTCTGTGTATGAATATAACTTCAAATTTGCTCTGATAGGTTTGACAGTGGGTGGAAGGAAGATGGATGATACACAGACTCCATCATTCAGTATGAGACACATGAGAGCATCACTTCACTAGTGCATCTTTTTTCCCCTATTATTAGATTTTCCTACAAGATTCTCTCAGCAACAGAATAGTTGAATGAGTGTATAGGAGCCTGAGGTTAAAGTCTTGAGAGAATCTCAGTGTTGTCCCTGGTCCTGCCTAAGAGCACTGTGGGAGTCTCTGAAGGCTAATGGAAAAATAGCTCTGGCTGTGAACACACACACATAAAGACTGTCACATCTAGATTTGTGCCATGTCTTTCCAATTGCATGCAGACTAATAGGATCAACAAGGCAGTGTAATTATCCTTATCTGGCCAGATGGCTTTTTCAATAAAGACAGCAGACAATCCTGAGGTTATGCAGGGACAAAGTCAAAGACTACTATGAATTATAAAGCAGGACAGTCAGTTCTCTGGAGCTGGAGCCTCCTTTTTGTCTCTAGTCATGTCCGGCATTTAAATGGCACTAGGTATAGTCATAAAAACATCAGTCTTCTCAACCCATTAATGCTTTAGATCCCTCAAAAAAAAAAAAAAAAAGAGAGAGCAAAAACAAGAAAAACTGCAGTGGATACAAAAATAGACTAGAACAGATTGTTGTGTTCATCAACCTTAATTAATATTAAGGTAAACTAAGTTCACTGCTGCGTGTTCAGTGCAGGACGCCTCCAGGAGTGGCTGCAGGAAAAGCAGACCTGTTGTTGATTCCACCACTGTGACATAGACCCGCACAGATACACTGACAAAGAAGCCCTCCAACGGGATCCGAGCTATAAATAACTCTACGGCAGCACTGCAACATTAGTGGGTGGATTAGGGGTGAATCGTCACTGCCTATTTATAAACCAAAATGCAGTCAAACCTCTGCATTGTGGATGATTCACAGTGAGTACTGAATAGATAGGATGAAACAGGATTTAGTCAAGATGTGGTATGTTACTGTACACAAATGTTTGCTTTTCCTTTCACACTTTTTACCTTACAACTCATTCAGTTTTTGCCTATTTTGGGCATATGTTTGACTTTAAATAATTCAGAGGAGTTCATTCATTTCTTCTCTTCCAGGGAGTAACATCATGTATTTCAAGCCTGCAGTGAAGCTCCACAGACCATGCTAAGCAGGCTAATGTCAGAGGCAGGCAAGACTCAGCATCATCCTGTTACTCAGTAGGCTGCTGCCACCTAGAGGTCGAAAGCTTTGGTTCTAATCAGAAGTGGCGTTATCCTCCCCTCACCTACATGAACATGTCAATATTCAAATACTGAACTCATTTGCCTTGAGCACTAGGTTTAAGCCATAGTTGGAAATCTAAACGGCAAATGTCTAAGTGCAAAAAGTTTTCTTTAGAGAGGAAAAAATATATAATTTGGCATGTGATTGTTCTTGCGTTCTTGATAAAAATGACATACTAAGCTACAAAATAAGCACAAACATGACAAATTATTTAACCCAGCAAGACTATATCTTTATTTAGAAATCACATCAGAGAAAATCTTGCTATAACCATACAAGAAAACATTTTCTTCAAACCTCCAATCAGGAAAATATTCAAGATAAATGCATCAGTCAATAAAATAATAATAATATAGAGTAAAGCAAATAAAAACAGTTGGCCTACCAATAAAATGCTAAAAGTGAACAATATATGATAACTATATTCTGTCATGGCCATTGACTGTACACTGCACTGACCTGGGGATATGGATGATGTCAGTGGCCTGAATATATTTAATATGACATTTTTTTGTAGAAATGACAACTTGCACATTCTTGCATGACCTTGTCTAAAGGCATGCAAAAACATTACCAGTGTCACTTGTGAAGGCTGGACCTTTCTGGTAACGCCTGCAGGCATTCACCATCTGAAATGGCACAATGTTACACCAGGGCCGTGATGCTGGGCAACAACCCAGTCCAAAAATAACCTCAAATGTCATGAAAACTGAGATTTTTTTTCTTTTTTTTTTTTCTTAACAATTTGACATTTTGAAATCTTTACTGACAATATAAAAAAGAGGCTCTGGCCTAGTCAGAGAGTCAGGCTTGACTTTAAAGACATATTACTCCATCAAAGCTCGTTTGGCTTTGTGTTGTAAGGAACAAGTCATCTTATGACCAAATGTGCTCTAAGCCCAGGATTATAAAAAGAGAAAGGGTCACTATCTTAGGAGTAATTTGACCCTCCGGGTCAGCCTCAGCATTCAACTGCTAAAATGAATTTACATGAAAAACAGTTCAAAAATCAGACTCAAGCTTAATTGAAAACTTATTTTTGGTTTGTTGTCGTTTCCAACAATGTGCTGTGTTACAGAAAAGACTGTTTGCTGAATCCCTATTTTGTTGTGGTTCAAGTTATTACTTCAGAGGCTCTGTTAGTTTGTCCCTCACTGTCACCCAGCTCATTTTGAATGCCTGTATTGACCCATCCTCTCATAATCCTGTCCTTAAGCCAGCAGGCAGCCAGAGAATGTGTCCATCACACCTCAGACACATTCCTCCTCTGTCACATGGCTGGAAGGTACATGCTCCTGATATATCACCGAAGTGACATGTTGCTCTTCACACGGCACACACACACAGGCACACAATCCATGGTATCAGATGCTGATTGATAGAAATTAATAAAACTGTAGGAGCAATTCAACTATTTTCTTCTGTTTAGGAGCTCGCTTCCATACCGTGAACTGCAAAAATGGGACATTAAAGTCACTCTGTATATTTCAAAAATGTCATGTCAATCAAAATAATTGCACATCATGTGAGCCAAACCTAAAGAAAACTGCAATTATCATCATCAAACACAACAATGAATACTTAAATATGACATCATTCTGTGCGATTCTTACGGTATCATTTGAATGAGAACAGCGATTTGAAACACAACTACATTCTTTACACTATCAGCTAATAAAAGGTAACCGATATAGAAATTACAACTATCATTGTCTTAATTGTGTTCAGGGCTCACGACATGACAAATACATTGAGACAAAGTTCACAACACAGAAGCACAAGCCCCATGAACAAAACATGTAGAGTGACACCTCCACTGGTTCATTTGACACAGCAGTGTAGACTGGGCTGGATGATGAACATACTCAGCTCTACTACCTCCACTTATCTAAATAAACAAAACAACCAGGTGATGTTTTGTTGATGTGACTGACCATGTCTATTATCATGCATGTATTTAACTACCATATGAAAATGTGTGGAGCATGCCTTGTGCAGCGATGATGAAAATTGTGTGTGACCGTGCATGAACACTTAAACACGTGAAGTTACAACTCCTAACAGTGTCCCCAGCTGTTTTGGGGAGGGGAAGGGGAAGGGAAGGGAAGGGAAGGGAAGGGAAGGGAAGGG
>NW_019523655.1:113112-162066 GCF_002814215.2 Seriola lalandi dorsalis | reverse complement strand
GGGGGGGGGGTGTACCCTGTGACACATAAATCAGGGAGTATTTTGGGGAAGCCTATTCAGCAAGAACAGATCCAGCAAACCAATCTTCTAATCAGCAGAGGTCTAGAGTCATAGGCCAGAGACAGGGAGGGGGTACGGGGAGTGAAGGCAAAACTTCACTGACCACTAAGTCTGCAGGTGGCAGTACGCAGCACAGAGGCAAAGGGATAAGGGAGAGGGAAAGGAGGACAAAGGAGTGAGCCTTCCCATATCAATTAATCCAACTTTAGGGGCTCATGAGTTGTCTGAGGGGACATGCTCTTCAAAGCCCTCACTCTCCCTAACCAGCGCCCTTTCCAGGATGACACGTCCCTCCTTGTACCGCTGACTGTCCTCAGTAGCAAATTCATAGATCCAACCCAGCTTGCTGTTGCAGTTCTTGCAGCTAACGTCTCTCACCATGTGCCTGCCGGTAAGCATCACTCTGTCCTGAACCTCGCTGTACTGCAGGTTCACCACCTGTAGGGTGAGAAACAAGCATGCACACAGGTTTTCAAGCAGGGAATGATTTACTGAATTTGTGTATCCTGTCTGATTTAGGAGTACATAATCCTCCTTGATTTCATGGCTTTTAACTGTACCTTATTGAAGAGGAACGCTCTGCCCGTGGCTCCTGTGAAACGTGTTGAGATAAGCTCAGACCGATTAGTCAGGATGGTGTCACAGTTGGCACAGGAGAAGAGGCGTGTTCCACCAATGTGGTCCAAGAAGATACGTCCCATTGTTTAATCTCTGGGAGTGACTCAACTACAGCTAATGTAGGAGAAAACAAGCAGGAGAAAACTATTCATTGCTGGAAAGTGAACTAAAAACAGAACTTGAATATAAACTGCATATAGGCAATGGACAACAGAAAACCCTAGAGTTGAATGACAATGTTGTAAATCAATGTGCAGAACTGTGTCATGGTGACTTTCACTACAAGCTAAATATGTTTCAGTTGAACTCAACTTCAGTCACTTATAGACTCTATTCTTTAAGATGACATGAAGAAACAGTCCTGTCTTTCTGTCGAACCTGGTGCAGGTTGACTTCTGAGCTCTGTTCCTCTCTTGCAATTGACTTCTTTGATATGTGAATTTGCCGAGCAGTACAATGTGCACAATACAGAAACATCGTAACTTTAAAGTTTAGAGTCTCAAAAAACAAACATTGTGTGCTCAAATAGGTATTTACTGTCTTGTATTTTGAGGTATTCTTGTTTCCTGCCGCTGCCACAGTAGCTTTGACTTCAACAAGTACTTTTTGTTCCTGACTGATTTGTCATGAGTAGCCTACTGTTGACTGTAGGTGGCAGCTTTGAATAGTGCTGAAAATAAAAAGCCTTTATGACGAATACTGACGAATACACTCTATTTGAAACAATAACACTTTCGACTGAGTGGTAACATGAGACACAATGGCTGGTTTTCATTGCGGTTCAGGATAATTTGGCTGTGTGGCGTCGCACTGACTTATCTAGAAGAAAAAGGAAGCTAACGTCAGGTTAGCCGTTCAGCTAACAGCCATAATATTAACGGGCTAGGACCAAGAGAACAACAACAAAACGGATACTTCTGCTTAGCTCCAAATGACGGCTTCCTACCGTTTCTGATTAGTTCAAGTGGCACAAAATGTCCACACCAGCGACGATGTCACCGATATTTGACGTATATTTTAGACGAACATCTGTTGTTTGTACCGTCGTCGTCGTCGTGGCTTTGTTGTTCTTTTTCAGCTGTTCCTGTCTGAGCTGTGCTCCCAGAGAGTATCAACATCCGGTTATGACGGCTTGTCTGTGCTCCACCAGGTGTCAGCAGAGCCGAGCAGAACCTCCACATGGACGAGAATGGCTTCAAATACAAAAACTGTATGTAAAAAGTTCAAATACACTATGGAGGTAGATTTGTCTCAATATTTTTTGTGTGAACAGATTGATAATCCGTGTGTAAATGTGTGATCTATAAACATATACACCTTCCACAAATAAAAATAAAATACATTTCTAAACTCACAAAAATGTCTTGCTAATACATAACGGATCTGCATATACACAAACAAAATTCCACTTTAGCTATTAAACCGGCACACGTTGCCATGGCGACAGTACACATTTTTTGAATCAATTGAAGCAGGGTACTGAAGATAAATTGTAAGCAGACCACATTTTATACCCATCCAACCTGTAGAGAGACAACTGGTGTAATTTCTTCACCATTGAGTTGACTATGATAATCATTCAGTCCATTTGACGTTTTACGCCATACAACGTCACTGGAACAGCCAACTCACATTGATAAGGAATATGTCATAATGCACAATACTAACAAAGTTTAAGGTTACAAGGTTAATTTATTTATCATTTGACACAGGGTTGTACAACAAGATGAGACTCCTCCATAAAAATAGTTTTTTTTATGACATCTTATTTATTAATTAATTTACTGTTTGGACTGGTGAGTAGCATAAAGGGAACTACCACATACGTTATAGTAAATATCCAGTCTGAGATTACATAAATAAGTAGTAACGAACACAATCACAGCCGTGTTATATTCAGTACATCACTCCATCATTCCCTCCCTCACGACTTCGAGTGTGATATTGCTTTTATACAACAGTTCTATGAGCGCCGTAGTTGTTAAATAAGCAACAAGAGATTATGATTTGTTTGTTTATTTCATCTTTTATTCGAGAACTAAGCAATACATAAACATTTTTCCTGACCTACACAGTGCACACTAGCTTGCTATTTTATCTACACGTTACCTCAGGAGTGCGCCGAAGTATCCAGGGTTCTTCTCTTCATTCTCTTCTGACGACTATACGTCATTTAATTCAAATGTTATTTCTGGAAATATATTATTCTTTGCTAAGTTTGTTGCAATCTAAGATAGATAACGACAGTTAATGTAACGCTGATTAATGGTTAGATAGAAGCCCTGTGCAGCGGAGTGATACATGTAGTTAAAAGTCCCAGTGCTGTTGTACTCTATATCAGCACTCATGAAATGCCTCTCGTCCAATCAAATTACTTGGTCAGAACCAACTGTTGTATATTTTTTACATTTTGTTATTTTGCAGTTTTATGTTGAAATCGTTTAATTCATTCATCAACGTGCAATGCCAGTAAGCTTGCTAATGCTAATGCTAGCTGCCGGGGGAGGCGACTAGCTTGCCGCCAATAGACTATGCGCCAAGCCAGCAAACTAGCTACCCGGGAAAGCGGCTAGCTTGGCGTCTGTGTATTTGCATGTGGTGTGAGTTTTTGAAGCCTATGTGTTGTCACATCGATGAAGATGTTTTCTGTATTTCAGCGTGTATGTGTCTTTGCATGTGTTTTCTTAAGTTGACATGGTTGCTGAATGCCATTTGGCTGCTTCTTTTTCAGGGTCCTGGTGATGTGCATGTTGACTCTGTCACGCCTTCATGGCTTATTGGGACACATGAATGTAACAAAGCCATAATCGTTGAGATGATGATGGAAGGAATGACGTGCAATCCTGTGATACATCCAGGTACACACACAGACATTTGCCAATCTACCAAATAAACCGACATTGAAATAATGGACAAAACAGAAATACTATAGCAGTCCTAGATATAGAATATATAGAATATATATATGTAGAATATATAGACAAATAAAAGGAAAAACCAAATTACCCTTAAGTTAATAATGTGCTGGGTCACCAGAACATTTTGATGGATGATGCAATGCATCAAAACGTTATAAACCATTAAAAAAACACATCAATGAAATCTGATAACTCAACACAACATCCAGATAACTTTTACTCTCTTGATTCCAAGGGTCAGGCTATCTGCAAAGCCAATCTAAGGACAAACTCATAAAGTATTTAGCAGTCTAATCATATCTCATCACATCTCCAAAACTGATCCTGTTTTACTAGATTGCTGGTTGTTAACATACTATTATGTAACCTTGGAGAAATATATGAAACACTCCCAAGTGAAAGTTGGCAGTTACATTCATCATCACAGGTCAGGAAGTGTCCTCTGAATGTTCTTTCACTGAAAAACTAGCACAACTTTAAATTAGAAAGAAACACAAATGAAATTGTATGGTTACATGGACTTTTAAGTCAATGCATAGTTGTGTGTTGTTATTACTACCTGATTAAGAGGCAGAATATTTATGGTTGTTTGAGCTTTTACACCCAAATGAGTTTTATTATGAAACAGAAATGTACTCATTTCCCTGGAAAATCACTGTGGTTACTATCACTGTGTCCACAAACTCAGATATATACTCATAAACAAAGCCCTACTACTTGAAATGATGGAGCAACATCTTCAAAATATGTCAAAACTTGCAGTTTTATCCCTTTTATTTGAATACTTAGGTGATATTTATATGGGCAAAATACAATTTTGTTTGATTTACAGTGTTTTGACACCAAATGATACAGTAGATAAACTGAAAACAGAAAATCTAGAGAATTTATGTCTCATTTGGATTGAATCAGTCGGTGTTAAAACTAAGATGCTAATTACTGATATACAATGACATTCTAGTGTATGTTTATATCTTGGATATTATTGTGTGTTAATTTCTGACTCAATATTGTCAGAATGCATAAACCAAAATATGAATTATAAAGAAGGTGTTTCTGTCTCTTTCACCCATTAAATGTATGATGTCAGGGTTTATGGATGATTCATAAATATCATGGTCCTGGCTAGAAGTGTGACCTAACATTTCACTGACCCTCCATTATGTGCCCACTTGGTCTGTTACAAAACATGAAGATATTCTTTAGATTTACTGGATAAACTGTAGGTGACCCAGGTGTGACTAGTTGTTTGGTTGATTGTTATCCAGATAAACTGATACAAGGAAGATATGACTGAGAATAAAACAGTGGCTGAAAAAAAATAGCGGGAATGACGATTTTTCTTTTTGCATGAAAGGTGGTTTTCCTCTTCCTTCTTTTTTTTTTCCTTTTTAACTTTGCCCTCTTTTCCCTCTCCACCCCCTTTACAGGTACAGTGCTGTCAGTGAGAGCTGACACTCATTCTTTCTCTGAGGCTGAAGGAAAAAAAAGAAGAGGGCATTACACACAAACCCCTCAGTGTGGAAGGCACTCAGTATCTCACCACATCATGACGACTAGATCTGCACTCCTGTTTCTGGCGGCCCTTGTTGGATCCTGTGCTCCATTCACAGGTAAAGTACAGGCCATAATGATATATTCACTATTAGTTTGACAGATTTAAGTACTTCCAATGCAAAGCTGCTCTGCTTCTTTGAAGGTTTGTCATGGTCATGTTCTCATGTTGGTTACTGCATGTTGCACCTAATTTAGCACTTGTGAGCCTTTTACCAAAATGTGGATGAGAATAGTTTACACTCTCATCTACACAGTGCCTGCTGCTTAAGTTTGAACTTTCTCATGCATTATGTGATGTAAAGGTAACACTTTAAGGCCCTCAGCATTTATAATAGCATTTATAAGCAGTATACTGATATTTCATAAATGGTTCATAACATATTATAATGTAGTTGAATATAGCTTTAATACATTTATAAATGTTGATTAATGCCCAGTATTTGTCACCAATTGACAAATATACTAACAAACACTTATATCTGCTTACAACGACATTATAAAGTGTTATTAATCATTCATGTTTGATGTTTATGTACTGCTTATAAATGCTAAATAGGGACTATAATTAAGTAATGTGGGTTTTTGAAAGAAAGTTTACAATGGGTCTGTTAGTTACATAGTTAGTTAGATATAAAGCACCACTGTGGTCAAAGGACTTTGGGCTGCAAATGCAAAAAGAGTAAACTACAACGAAAGTTTATGACACCACAGTTTATTACACAGCTCTATGCGGCAAGCGGTGACTGAAAGTGAAATCAGTGAATTCTTCATGAATCAGTTACCGTTTAACAAAACAAAAGAATGAGCCGTTATACCGAATTCTATTCACCAAATTACCAGTTTAGGGGGAAAATGTTATAGTTTTACTGGATTTTTAGCTGCATACTTTGGTTTTTACACTTGATTAACTGGTTTTTACCATTAATTTTTACTTTAGTTTTCAACTCAATATCTCTCCTGTGAGTTCATTTTGGTACTGAGTACAGTATTTTTGTTTCTCATGTCACATTTAGACACTGTCAACACTGGTGTAAGAGAATATGAACCCTCAACAGAAATATCAGACAAGGTACTGTACTGTCAGTTAATATGCTTTAGTGTTCATTTAAATTAGATTATGTACCAGTCATTTGCTCTGTATAGACACTGTGATAATGAGTCTGAGGAATTGTATTTCTGTTACAGACAGAAAGTTACATGCCAATACTTTGCTCACCAGCACCTGGCCCCTGGTCTCCATCCTCTTCAGGTAGGCAGTTTCTCCTGATCTCTTCCAATTTGAGTTATTTCTGTGAATACACATAAACATCAGGCCTCTTATTTACTCGAATTCAAGCCCATTTCTCTAAAATACATTGTCCAGTGTTGTATCATAACTTTGCCGACCATTGAATTCCCTTGTTTTCTCACCATCAGTTGATACTCTCAGACCTGCTGATATCTCAGCTGTTTACATTCTGGGAATGCCGTTCTCACACAGGTAATCACTGGAAGTGACATATCCAGTGTTTTCCAGAGCTGGAGTTTTAAATCTTTACAAAACTTAACAGTATATAACAACATGTGTGTCTTAATCATTAGGGATGAAGCATCCAGAGTGGCCAGTAGTCTGACTGGTAAGTCTATAAATTCACGAACTGCACTTTCCCACCACTGAGTATTTCTACCATCAAGTGGGAAAACAAAAGTGTGTAATCGTCTAGACTACCAAGGTGACTTAATGAAGTCTTCTACTTTTTTTGCCCACTTTTGCATTCACTATTTGCAGTCACAAAGTAATTGAGGGATTCTTGATTTGCCATCGTCTTATCACATTGTTGCATTGTTAGAAAAGATAGTTATTGTGAATCCACCTTTATCTTCAGTTGAAAAAGTCTCATGCTATTTAAGATGATTCTTAGAAAACAGACATAATCAGCACTTTTGCTGAATTTTTTTTTTTTTTTTCTTATGTTGAATGTTCTAGTTACATTCTCAGGCCCAGTCCTGTTCACTGATTTTGTTTTAGTTAAGCACAATAATCTGGCTCTGTCACTTATTAACTCGAGCAGATTTCAGTCAGAAGTCAAGACCATGGCTCAGGAAATACCAGATACAAAGCACACTTTGACGAATAACTCCTGAGAACAATAATCTTATAGTTTAGTTGTGTTTATCTCTAAGGATAAGACAGTGGGCCATAAACAGAGGTTGTTGACCCTCATTTCCAAAGAAATTAAGCAAATTCTTTTTTTTTCCACAGCAGCAATTAACACATCACGTACACAATTTACTGTCTGATTAAACATACTGTAAAATTACTAATGTCTTTATTGGAATTGTGTCTGTGTGTCTGTAATAGAGTTGCTGTCCATGTTTAATCCTGACATGATCACTCAACATGTGGATCAGACCTCAGCGCAGCCAAAGTAACACACACACACACACACACACACACACGACACACACGGACACACACGGACACACATGCATAAATGCCATTTAATTAGATTGCTGCACTTTGTAATATGAGTGTTTGTGTTGCAGGAGTTTATTGGAGGAAGCTGAGGAACTGTCTCTTTCCTTGTCACATCAGGTGAGCACATAAAACAATATTTTATGTATTTTAAACATTTTATTATATCAGTGTAGACAATTCAACCCTGAGTGAGTTTATCTTTACAGCTCTGTCAATGTTTTGGAGGACAAGTGGGTACAACATGTATTTCCTCAATTTGAGATAAATGCAAAACAAGACTCCAAGAAGTCACTGCTCTGGCTCAAAAAATAGTCCCCCAAATAAACCCGTAAAACCTCAACTTGTGAATTTTACATGTTAGTTTTTATACATGTTAAACAAGGAAGATATAACATGTTGATTGGTGAGCTTTAGTGGTTCTGGTGGGCAGAACCTTTTACCTGTGGACAGAGCCAGGCCAGCTGTTTCCCCCTGCTCCAGTATGTTAAGCTAACCGTCTCCTGGCTGTAGCGTCATATTTAATGGCCATATACTGTACTTAATAGTGGTAGCAATCTTCTTATCTACCTAACTATCAGCAAGAACCCAAATAAATTATTTTCCAAAAATGTCAAACTGTTCCTTTATCACCTTTTAAACTAATTTCATTTCATGGCAGTGACTGGAAAACCATAATCTAGTAATTGTTATACACTGTATCTTCTCTAACAGTTTCTAGTTTTAGATAATCTTAACTAACAGTCCACATAGCTTTTCCTCAGCCATTACCCACATCTCACATCTTTCACATACCTTACATATCCATCATCTATTCTTGAAGGTCTCAGACTGGAAGTTCGTGCTGCTGTTTGTCCCGGCAGACTCCATGTGTGCCTGCTCACCACATGTAAGATTCTTCGTTTCATACAAAGTCGTCTAATTACATATTTCTGTAAACGATGATAAGAGCGTGTAACTTTCTCTTTGTGCTTCAGGTTGCTGCAGATGTTGAAGCTGTTGTGCAGGATGTGGAAGCAGTTCTGCAGATATTGCAAAAAAGGGTACGGTACTTTTTGTTGATTAGAATTTTGCCATGAACAAATTTAAAACGGAAAACAACCTAAAATGCTTGGTGTACGTTTACAGTTGCGTCGGGCTTTAGTTCATGTCGCAGTATGGAGCACATATCTTCAGCAGAACAAGTGAGTGTTTTAATTTTTTTTGTATGTATGTACATGTATCTATCTTGTAGTGTTATGATCCTGCTGATTGTAAAAGGCATGTTACAGTGATGTGCTTTCCTTTTATTTTCTAGCATGTGTGAGTGCATGAGAGATGAAAGTATAAACCAATGCCTACATAAAGCAACTCTGCTAAAAACACTGCAGGTAAAAAAAAAAAAAAAAAAAAATCATGTTCTCATGTTCATCTGAACCATATTTGGCTGCTTACATTACATTACATTTATCCATTTGTCGTGTCTTCAGGACTCTCTAAGTCATGTCTTGGAAAATCCGAGGTGGCACAGCAAAAGTGCAGACTTCACCGCCATGCTCCAGCCTGCCCCAGTTATCCTTGAACCCAACTCAGACTCTGTGAGTAAAGAAAAGCTACTGCAAGATGCCAGTTATACAACAATAAAGCGACAAACAACTGTAAGATATACAGCCTTCCTTCCAGTAACAATGCGTGAAAGACCCTTAAATGGCTAATGTGTAACTAGCGTGTTCTTCTTTGTAGGATAACGCACAGTCTGAATTAAACCAACTTGCTGTTCAGCTGTGGACAAACATGGTAAGTTTTTAGAAATCGACGTCATGAATTAAATGTGCAGTGTTTGAATGCTGAAAACCTTCAGCATTGATCTATATTATGCTGTTCTGACACTGAACTTGTGTCCGAGTTGTAAAATGAGACAACAGGGATGAGTCACCATGATCCCTCAAAATAAAAACTGAGATGGAACAGTGATTACAGTGAACGTTTGCTGCTCTGACAAGAGATTAGATAAGAGATGTAAAGATTATCTTGATGGCTTTCTCCAGAATTGTTCGTGTTTACGAACTGAAGACTTGTGTAATCAGTACTGTTAGACACAGTGTGATTATTGGCTGTGCAGAATGGCCCCACGTGAACCCTCAAATCTTAACCAATGATCGCTTTTCCTTCTCCAGCTTCAACCAATGACAGGTCAGACAGAGGTCATGGACAACGATGTCATTGCTATTCCTTGCCCTACCCAGGTGAGGAATGCCGTCACATAACAGTCTCTTCAAAGTCACAACAGTACAATGAGTTGTGTTCTAGCTTTGATGCAAAAATGTCACAAAGAGAAAAGAACTAAATGTTTTGCAGCAAAGCTCAGCTATCAACACCAGACTCTCCAAATAACAAAGCAGACTTTAAATATAAGATTTAAATCTGAAACTTATACTATGGTTAATACTGTGACTCGTTTCTTTTTCCACTCTTATCTCAGGAACGACCTTTACTGCGGACACGGAGAAATTCTCCCACTGACAGAGAAAAGACAGTTCACAGCAAAGCCTCTACACTCACAGATCCTGTAAGTCTTTCAGCTCAGCTTCAGCACCACAGTAGCATGACAGCACATACAGTAAAACTTATTGAAGAGTACTGTCTGTTGTCAGGTTATGGGCACTGAGATACCTTGCGCAGACCGCAGTCCATCTCCCACTACACCAGCATCTGGTAAAAAAAACAATATTCTTTTGGCTCTTCTTCAGTTTCCTGCTCATATATATTTTTGGAAATGTATTGTCATCTGCTTTATTCTCTTTCCTGTGTAAGTTCATGAACTCAGACCTGGAGACATCAAGGTTGTGGCAGCAGTAGGCGACTCTCTGACAGTGAGTATCTCTATTCTCCTACTTTCTTAGCTACTAACAAGACTACTTTTTCTTTCTTAAGATTTATACCTGCACTACTTTGGAAAAAGTCAAACTTATCTCAGTAAAAAAGCATATATCATGGATGTCTTGCCACTTTTACATGTCTGTGCCCATCATCTCAGAACTCTCCATGACTGCAGGAAATTTGCAGTTAAAAGCAGCATTTGGCATTAATTTAATACACTGAATAAACTATGTAATGATTAATAATTAACACATTTATACTAATTTTACAAATGTGCCCAAATGGTAACTGAATTCTGACTTTAATACTGAGAGATGATTTGTGGCTGTTTACACACACAGGCTTGCAGCACCCAAAATATACACTTCTGATTTGATAAATATTTCCTCTGGTTCACATGTTCTTAGTATCATCAAACTGATGTTTTCTGCAGGCAGCCAATGGTGTGGGTGCAAAGTCAGACAACCTCCTGTTAGTGATTAATGAGTACAGAGGACTGTCATGGAGGTAAGTTTGTTCAGATTTTGATGTGGAAGAGTTAATTTGGTGATTCTGAGAGCTGCATGTAAAACTAACAGGCTGTTTCTGCCATTTACAGCATTGGTGGTGATGCAAACATTACCACTGTAACCACTCTGCCAAGTATGTTTGACTTTTATGTTATTTTATCAAATCAAATTACAAAAGCACAAAAAGAAAATGCTTACTTGAGATTTCTCTTATGTCCATCATTGGCCAACTGAAGTTACGCTTGATAACATCTATATTACAGTATCTTATCACTAACATTACGGGCCTGACTGTGTGACACACCTGCCTTCAATGCCAGTTTACAATCTCAATCAATTTTGATTATCAATATTAAGTTGCCATCTTTAAAACATTTATCTTACAGTTCTGAGATAAAATTCACAAATCACAAGCTGTAAATAATCACTACAGGAATGCAATAAATCATAGAGTAACATGATATTTTTTTTCACCAAAAAATATGAATTACTGATTAGATGAGGAATAGAATATAATTTACATATGACCATGTCTGTTACATAATATAGAATGTACACAATGTTGTTTATCAATTAAATCTCTGCTTTAGTCTTGCTGACCTTCCCTGTGATTGTGGTTTGCAGACATCCTGAGGGAGTTCAACCCCTCCCTGACCGGCTTCTCACGGGGAATAGGTAACGAGAAATCTCCTCAGGCCTTTCTCAACCAGGCTGTGACAGGAGCTAAGAGTGGGTCAGTCACGTTCTTTACTTACTATTGAGACTCATAAAGCGTTGGAGCAAATAGTCTTAAACCACAACAAAGAATATGCACTGAAAACCTTTCTGTTTCTCTTCTCAGTGATATGGTGCGACAGGTGCGCGTCCTAGTGGACAAAATGAAAAATGATTCGGTAAGGCAGTAAACTACAGTAGAAACACATAAACATGTGCTCTCGTGCAACCTTTGTCTCAGCTCACACATACAACATTAACAGAACATTTACTTCTTATCTTCTTTACAGCGCATTGATTTCCACAATGACTGGAAAGTTATCACCATGTTTATTGGAGGCAACGACATTTGTGACTTCTGCACAGACAGCGTGAGATTTTATACTTTTTTTTCCTATTATTTTTCTCTTATTAATATGTGATTGTTGAACTGTCTTAGATCGCCACAGATGACAAAAATATAGATTTAGGATCTGTTGACATTTCAAACAATGTAGTTCAAGATCTACTTTATCATTTACTTGTCATATTGCTCATTCAAAACATTATAAACTGTTTGTTTTGGGCTGTAAACAACAGCATTTATCATCATTAGCTCATCTGATGATTACTTTCTCAATTAGATGTTTTGGCAATATGTTGTCAGAAAATAGTTACAAATAGCCATGACAATATCCTAAGGCCATATTTATATGTAAATTGGTTGTTTTGATCTATCAACAGTCCAAAAACCTCATCAAAGATGAAAAAAGCAGCAAATCCTGACATTTGAGAAGCAGCAATTATTTAGCATTTTATTACTCAATAGAGTTGCTGATCGATCTTTTTCTCTCACTGAACTAATTGATTAATTGACCGATTGTTCGAACTTTTATTAGTTTCATATTCATGCATGCACAGATTCCATCTCACGTTTTTTCCACAGGCTTTCTTCTCACCCAGGAATGTGATCACGCGTATCCGCCAAGCTCTGGACATACTCCACAGTGAAGTATGTTTTCTTCTATCTGTCTTCTTGCACCTAGCTCACACAAACTTACAACTTCACTGCATGTTAGCAATTTGAAAGTCACAATCCAAAATACAGACAGCCTGTGAACTTAATTTTTCATACCTCCCAGGTTCCCCGTGCCATCGTCAATCTGGTTGAGCTGTTAAACATTGTAACACTGCGTGATCTGCACAGAGATAGCACTCTGGGCTGCCCCACCTGGTTTGTAAGGTTAGTCCCTCTCGGTTGTATGGGACACAAACAGTTTGATCAAAACCAAAAACTGATCAAGTCATCACTTAACAGTTTTGATGTTTGTGTTTCAGTTTAGTTTGCCCCTGCATACTGAAGCCTAAACAGGGATCCTCTGAACTCCAGACGGTCAATGACTTCAACAGAGCTTATCAGGTACAAAAAAATAAAGACTAAATCAGTTCTGTGAGTACAGGGCTCCCATCGTGACACTGTCAACTCAAAATACTTGTCACTGAAAAGTCAGACACACCTGTTTCCACTTCTTTTTTACACTTCCTTTTCTCCCAGCATGCTATGAGAGAGCTAATTGACTCTGGGCGGTATGACACACACGACAACTTCACTGTGGTACTGCAGCCCTTCTTCAGGGAGGTATTCCTTCCCCTGTTAGAGGTAAGAGCTCACGCACTTGAAACATTTAATATTTCCAATTGTGTTTTCGTTTTTTTTTTTAAGTGTCTTCCCTCCTATTCCTTCTTTTTAAAAGGATGGCCGGCCCGATCGCTCGTACTTTTCACCCGACTGTTTTCATCTCAGCCAGAAAGCTCACACTCTCATGGCTCGTGCTCTTTGGAACAACATGGTAGGATTTACTTTATTAGACGACATTTCCTACATTTGTAATTTGGCACATGTGGTTTTTATTTCTGTTATAATGATCCAAAATAGAGCACTGACTTTTACAATCTCTTAGTTAGAGCCAGTGGGCAACAAGACTTTTACGCAAGACTTCACAGCAGGCGTTGATTTGAAGTGTCCCTCTGAGGTAACTTCGCATCCAGCAACATTCTCTGAGTCCAACTTTTATTTAATCAAAAATATACATTACATGATGTTTTAATCATTTTGGTGTACTTGTGTTTTTATTTTATTTCTTTATTAGAGCAACCCATTCTTCAGGACTGCTATCAACAGCAACTACACCTTTCCAGGCCCACTACCCACACCTGCTCCTGTTACTGTAGGTCATGGAATTTCTGCATGATGCCAGGTAATAGACTGTGACTATAAATGCCTAAAATATGTCTCTGTCATTCTTTAGAACTGGGGAAGTGACTTTTCCTGTGTGAACACAGCTCCGTCCAACTCTGTGCCCACTTCAGGTAAGCATTCTAGGTGCTACTCAGGTACAGTAGTACCACAAGTGAAATACACGGATTAGATGTAAAATATGCTCATGTTGATCTTTTGTTAGCTCACAGGATACGGCCAGCAGACATCAAGGTGGTGGCTGCTCTGGGAGACTCTATAACGGTAAGTTTGAACACCAGAATGTGACCAAATAGTCTGATAAAAATATCCTGACTAAAGACACACTGACCAAAAAAGCTCCCCAGAGCTTTCAGTTGCCTCTCAGTCTTCCTCATGATGGTTTTTGAGATTACTGTCTGCAAGGTGAACACATCTTAAAACCCATTTGTGTTCTTTTGCTTTTGCTGTATACTGTTTTACATGTATATTTTTAAAGTACTTTTCTGTTTTGAAAAGTTTATTTGCTAATAGACTAAAAATTAGAGACCAGAAACTGTAGTAACATCCCATTATTATTATCCAATGGTTATTATCTCATAAGTGGTGTCACTGGGACTGTGATAATAATTTCAATGGAGGGTTAGAATAGATGATTTGTGCGAGTAATGAGAATGTAATGAATTTTTTAGACAGTGTTATTGTTATATCTTTTTATGCTGTAGGCATCATTTTCTACACATCATTTCTGCAAAAGCCAGCTTGTCACATTTTGTATCTTTGTGATCTCCACCAGAGCCAGGATCCACTTGTGGATCAATGGTGTTACGTTAAATTAATAAGCAGAAAGAACATTATCAATTTAATGAGTCAGGGAGAGAAACAGAGGAAAATGTGTCTGGAAATTTCTGAATAATATAACCACCTTTTTTTCCTGCATGCAGGCTGGGTTTGGTGCGAAGGCAAAGAATCTGCTGCAGCTAAGAACCGAGTACAGAGGCGTGTCATGGAGGTGAGAGACTGCACGCAAAGTTTATACACAACAAGTGCATATTCAATGCATTGTAAACATTTCATTCATTGCTTGTTTTTTTCATTAAACAGCATTGGAGGAGACAAAAAACTCGAGACTGTCACAACATTACCCAGTAAGCCTCTTCTGTTTCTATTGTGCCCTTCTTGAAGTGTAGTGCAGATTAGCTCCACTAGATGTCAGAGTTGGACTGTAACAAATTCCAAACAAATTTCCTTTCTTGTGCAGTAATATCCCTTCTTCTTCTTTTTTTTTCTTTTTACATCAGATATCCTTAAGAAGTTCAATCCTAAAATCAAAGGAGTGTCAAAGGGACAAGGGAAAAGGCAGACTGGCTTAAACATGGCTGTATCAGGGGCTAAAATATCGTGAGTTGTAAAATTTCTTGATCTGTTTTCATGATCAAATCGTTCGCTTTCAGATATTTTGTGCACTCATGAATTCCTCTAATTTTCTACAGAGGAATCCCAGGGCAGGTCCGACATCTGATTGATACCATTAAGAATGACTCTGTGAGTTTAGGAGATCATATATTAACAGATTCAAACACATTTCCACTAATTTCATGACCACAAATGATGTTAAAATAATGTACATGATAAACAAAAAATTTTAATCTTTGTTCCATCTATTTGTGTCCGTCTCTTTGATTCTCTGTGCATCCATTTAATGGAAAACAGTCAGTGGATTTCGAGAATGACTGGAAGCTGGTGACCCTCTTCATTGGAGGCAATGACCTGTGTCAGTACTGCAACGACCGGGTGAGCTGCTTTAAGAGGCCGTCACAGGAAATACAGGATGATCCAACGGATGAAGGACATTTTCAAAGCACTCGCTTTAAGTAAATCTCCTACCATGGGACGGTGGTTAAACATCCTGCAGTGGTTGTGCGATGCCCCGTGTTGTGTAGAGCTGTCTCATGATATCACTCTCCAAATGGGACTAAGCACTGGAGCAGAATAATCAAGCTTTGTGAGCAGCCCTCCCCTAATTGTTTTATTGTGTCAGAGTGAGATGAGAGCAGACATGGTTTCTTTTCAATGAGCACATTCACTGTCACTTTGCCCCTCCAACACAAAACACACACCCCTCCTCTATCTGAGCCTCTGTCTGCATTAAACAAGCACACGGGGCACAGTGACAGGCCTTGTTCTCTAAGAGGCATAAACAACACAGAAGTCAACCCAGACTCTCTTCATCCTGTCTCTGTCTCACTCCTTCCGTCTCTCTTTCTTTCTTTCTCCTTTCTTATTTTGCCTCCAAACCTCTCCCCCCGCCTTCCTCTTCTTTTTTTTTTGCTCTCTCTCTCCATTACTCACTCCACTCTTTTAATGTTTTGTGCTTTGAAGCAGAATATCAAAGCCCAGCATCAATTTAAGATGAGCCCCTGAGACTGTGATAGTGACAGCTTAGGGTTAGTTGTTGCGTGCACACTCATACATGTTGCATGACGTTGGCTTTTTTGGATGAAATGGGCTTTTTAGATACAAACCTGGCAAGTTTCCCCCAAATGTGCCTTAATTATTCTGCTTTTTACTGGCCACAACAAAAAGGCGTAAGTGGGCTTATGTGTACATGTGCTCACTATGAATTAATAAATAGCCTTGTACATTGTGTGTTCCAAAACTGCAGGCCTCTTTGTCACCTCAGAACTACAGCTATCATATGATGACAAGCCTGGACATGTTGTACAAAGAGGTAAAGAGCTGTTATCTTCTAAAAAATGGAAGCTTTAAAATATTTTCAGAGATCCTGCACTGAAAACGCAGGTTCACTTTTCATTGATGCCTAAAAGGATCAATTCTGAATTCTGAATTCTTTGAAACTCTTTCTTTTGGCCACAGGTTCCCAGGACAATAGTTAACGTCTTGGAGATCCTGGAGATTGAAGGTCTTCGCAGGATCAAGAGGGATAGTCTAGGGTGCAGTGTGTTACAAAAGTACGCTCATTGATCCACTCATGCCAAATCAATTCTACGTGAACCGAGACCACTGAGTCCGGGGGGGGGGGGTTGGTCTCTTGAGTCATCAGCACTTGTCTTAATATTGATTTTATACCTTGTGTATCTGCAAAGAAATATATAACATTTTGCTATTTAATAAAGGACTAGCTCATCCAAAAATTGTGTACTATGCAGTAGGTTGCGTTGTGCAGCAAGCAGTGATGATTCAACATTCATCAAAGCATTTTATTTTCAAAAATCAGCTGTTACTTTTCACCTTTGATCCTCAGGTATGTCTGCCCATGCTTCTTGTTGCCCGGAGAGGATTCCCCAGAGCTGGCTGAAGTGAAACGGATCAATCGAGAACTACAGGTTAATTGACTAGAACAGGGAGTGTTGAGACAGGATTGTTACATTAGCTGTAATAACAACAGCATGTTGTGGTCTTTCTTTCAGATTGAGACAGAAAATCTGGTGTACGGAGGCCGCTATGACGGCAGAGAGGACTTTGCAGTGGTTGCACAGCCCTTTTTTCAGAACTCTATCGTTCCTTTGAATGCTGTAAGTTATCTCCCACCCCGAACACCCCCCTCCACCCTCCACATATACTGTCGGAAAACATATACTGTAGCTCAGTAACAAGCCCTTCCCCTCAGTGTACAGACACTGATGCTGTATTGTTTTCTTCTCCAGGATGGCAGACCTGATACTACTTACTTCTCTGAAGACTGTTTCCACTTCAGTGAGCGTGGACATGCTGACATGGCTATAGCTCTGTGGAATAACATGGTGAGCCTGGCAAGGCGGGATGGTGAAAGGCTAATTGAGCTGGACAGTGGAAGGTTTTTGGATGGTCTAAATTACCACGTCTCACTGCAGTTTGGTCATGAACTGAGGAAAGATGTATTTCTGTTTTATCTCTAGTTGGAGCCAGTGGGTAAAAAACAGACGTACAACAATTTCACAAACGCCAGAAATAACATCAAATGCCCCACTGAGGTAAGAAAGCTGCCGCACAAAAACCCCCCACATGCTGCTGCTGACCCAGTTGTGATTTTGTCTGTACAATTTGTGCATAATAACATGGTCCATGCAAGTGAATTTGACTTAGTCTATGGCCTTCTTAATGTTATGTTCCAGGAGCATCCATACATCTTCACAAAGGCGAACAGCCTGCCCAGTTCGACCACCACTACAGCACCCAAAACCGACAGCACCACCTTTCCTCTCACCTCCACCACCTCCACCACCACCACCCCCACCCCAGCACCCACAACGCACAGCACAGCCCTGCCTCTCACTTCTGATTGCTTGGACAGTGTGCCAGTATGGCTCGCTGCTGTGCTGGCAGTTATTGGTCTTCTCATTGGCTGGAGTGTCACCTGGCTCCTCCTTTCCTGCAGAGCCAAGAGAAGCAAGAGGAAAATGACGGCTGCAGTGGAGATGAAGGGCACTGTGTTTTAAAGTGCTACTTACTGTATTTTTGTGCTGAACTCTTTGAGGGAAAAAAAATACAAAACAATGTTTAAAGTGATTGTAGAAAGCACATTGTTTGTGGTGATAAGGCAGTTTTTCATGACATCTGCTCTGTCTAGAGAAGATAATTATTTTCCTAGAACCACAGAAAATGTGAGTGGATGCAGAAATGGAAAAGGTACACTGGTCTTAAGTAAAGCAGTAAATAAGATAACCTAGTGAAGTCTTGGATTTAAACCTTACAGAAGTCAAAGGGTGGAAAAAAATTATTGTAATTGTGTTCAAGTATTTAGTACTCATGAAGGATGGTTCCCTTCACATTTTTATATCACTGTTGCATCAACCAGGAAGGTGCATTTAAATGTTGTAGCTGGTCTAACAACTGACTTAATGAAAAATGACAATCTACAACCAATATAAATCAACCACAGGAAGTTTTCTGCTGTTGTATGTTTAATGTTAATACTGTGAAAATGTATGTAATGTGAAATGGAGTCACACACAATACTCGACTCAAATTTTTGAGTACTTGAATGAAATGTACTTAGTTACTCTTTCTTGATGTAACAACAGTACACTTGTTGTGGGTGTGTTGTCATTATATGCAATGATAAACTTTGATAGAAAAGACAATATAATTAAACATTCTTGAAATTTTTTTTAAATAACCTTGTCACCTGTGATTGTAGCTTTGTTTATTTTTGTAATTTACAATAAATAATTTGCAATAATTCATATAAACTATTATCTGGTGTGACTGCTCAAGTGACATCTGCAAAATCAGACGTCAACCAGTAATGGGCTGATGATGCAGCCTGCCTGTTCAGGGAAAGCATCACCATTACAACTTAATGGTATTTATTTTAGATACACGTGAAATGTAGAATGTCACCACATCATAAATAACCCAAACCGTGCATGCATAAGTTACTTTTGGAGCATAGCACTCATCAGCCAGCATTTATTAGCTTTATCAGTGATATAGCCTACTGATAAAACATAAAAGGTTATTTTATGACCTCCTTACAATGATAAAAGCCACCGACTGCTTCTGATAATAGTCATCAACACACAGTAGTGGAAAGTGCATTTTCTGCTATTTTCACTTTCACTATAACTTTATAAAACACAATGCACTGGTACAGATTAAACATAGAATCTAATACAACTATTTATAATGCCTATAATATTCAGGTTTTCTTTTTTTTTTTATAGCACTGAGGTCACAGTGATGATGTTTTAGTGAACTGCATTATATTAAGAAGTGTTTCTAATATTATCCAGTAAGCACATACTTGAATTTATACACATCCAACAGTGTGTGCAAAATCATTGTAAACTTTGTAAAGGTAGAATTTATGGCAGGCCTGTTTCAGTTTGAAATGCAACAGATAGCACCTGTGTCCATTGAGTGTAATGACTCTTACAGCAGAGGTACACTTTGCTGACAACTCTTTAGTAGTTAAAGATTTTTAATTCGTTTCATTTTTCTTGTAAAGGTAAAGGATTCTGAATACCACTGCAGACACAAGGGAAAGTATGCCTGTATTTTAGGTCATTTAAAAAAAAGTG
The DNA here is from genome assembly GCF_002814215.2 of Seriola lalandi dorsalis. Taxonomy (NCBI): domain Eukaryota; kingdom Metazoa; phylum Chordata; class Actinopteri; order Carangiformes; family Carangidae; genus Seriola; species Seriola lalandi. The sequence continues at coordinate 142,138 of NW_019523655.1, read as the reverse complement.
GGTGTAAAGTAGTTACTCCATCATCTACCGTTACTGTTTTCTTGACAACAGCGCCTCTTGGTGTTTGTGAGGGAGAATCGAACCGGCCCACACTGTACAACATCAGTTTGAAGATGGCGGAGGGTGAATTGAACGTGGACAGCCTCATCTCTCGGCTCCTGGAAGGTGAACAACTTTATCACAGTCTGTAGCATTATACAGAGTTAGCGGTTTGGGGTCAATAAGCCCGGCGTCAGATTTATTCTTTAACTACCGCGGTTGCCTCAGAAAACGCAGGAAAGTGTTAGCTAGTGGGGCTAACGTCAGCCAATCGTAACGGTGTATCCCCGGCTAGCTCTGGTTAACGTTACCGTTAGCTGGCCATGTTTATAAACACTGTCAGCGGTAAACGCCTACATTTCTCAGTTTTCGCAGTAATAGCTACGTTACCCGTGGCAACTTATTTTTATCGTGTCGTGGTCTTTACTTTAGCATGTAATTTAACTTTCTGCCTTGTGTTTTTTCGCTGTATTCTGGCTCATTTATTTGCCATATTATGTACGGTTGGTATGTATCGAGGAGGGGCTGGGACGTTTGTCCTGTTCGAAGTAACATTAATATCAAAGCTAGAATCATTGGTCATGGCGTTAACGTTCGCATCGATCACGCAGGTTAAGTTTTTTTTCCTAAGCCATCAACACCGATTTTCAGCAGTGCTCTTGTCCTTGACACGGTTAATTTTTGCTCCATATCCGCGGTACTGAGAGTTGTTCAATTTCTGATAGTGACCTGGTTAATATCACATTATTGCGAAGAGGAATCTCTCAACAGATAAAGCAACTGTAGAAATAGACCTGTATTTAAGATTAAAGCTCAAATATAAACATAATCCTTTCATCTTATATTGAATGTTTTTATCACTACATCCTGGACAAATTTGACTTGTAAGGTAGTATAATTTCTGTAAGGCAATTTTACCTTGTGTTGCCCACTCCTCACTGGGTTTGTAGGTGTGTTTTAATGGGCAGGTTGCTGTGATTCAGTGTACTCATACACACAGGGCCCATGATGCACACACATTCACTGTCAGTCTGTTAGTACAGGTGAGTAACAATGCACAAATGTAGGACATTGCAAAATTAGAAGAGGTAGAAGAAGCACCATGTGTTTCTCTGACCTGTTCTCAAAATTGTTCATATCTACAGGTTAAACTAATTGTCTTGCACTGCTGTGTTCACAGTCACATTATTGCTTTTGTACTTGGTAAATCAAAGGAATTTTGTTGGGGCGTGTGGAGCAGGTTTTTGAATTTGGCAGGGATAGAGATGTGCAAAAATCCTTTTGTGTTGGCTGTCCACCTTCCATATAGAAGGCGGGGAGTTTTCTGTTCCCCTGTGAGATCTCCTTTGAGTCAGACCAGACCACTAAGGCAAATTCAGCTGTCCTTGGCACACTTTCCAGCAGTATCTGTGACTCTGTTGGAGATGAAACACTATGCCAGCACTGAAATGTTAAGATTTGGTATTTATAATTATTGCTGGAAAATGCTTTCACTCTGCAACTGCCTTGTGTTTCTTGCAGTTTAATTTTTAAATGAGTTAACATAGCTCCTACATGGTCAAAATAATTGAAAATAAATAATAACATTTCTTCACTGCCTGCAATCAACTTCTTGCCCATTTTCCACTCTCAACTGTGAAACATAATCACATCTGTAGTGTTACACAATCATGATCATCAGTCATCTGAAGCTTTGCGGTAATTGCTATTTGACAGCTAGCGACTGCGACTTGTGGCTTGCCATTTTTCTCATCTAGAAGGCTTGTTGGTCCTCCACTCACTGTGATTCCCTCGGCACTTAGCTCAGACTGTGGTGACTTGTTGATTGTGTTGCTCATATTTCTGATACAAGTTGGACTTGGCATAGGCGTCTTTCACAAGTGGTCAGCTTTGTTGTGATCTTGTTGGTGTACAGTGGTGATGGTGTCTCTCTCCGCTATCACGCTAATAAAGCAAGTGACTGCACATGACTAATTGATTTAGATCTTATCATCCCACAGGCTTCTTACATAATTGTTCAGCTTTGTGGTTAGTGGTGTGAACTTAATAAAGAGTTAGAATCAAGTATGGGTTGTTGGTGTTGTATGATGAAATTTAATCTAATGAGCACATCATTTAGGAGTATTATAAATGCCAAATAGAAAACAAGTCTTGCAGCCCAGTTTCTATGTTGGTTGTCTCCCTACAAGAAATGACTACCAGTGAAATTCCACCACCAGAGCAGAAGTATTTACTAGTTGATTTCTATGAGAGGCTGTGATATTTATTAATAAAGTCTGGATCCAAAGGGAATAAATGCAAGAAAATAAAGTTGTGGTCTTGTGCCTGGTCTGAAAACTTTTATTCTAAAACGTTCAGTGAATCTAACCAGGAAAATGTGCCAGAGCTGAAATGATTACAATTATTAATTTACTAGTCTCACAACCAAAAATGAATCAGCAACGATTTTGAGTCATTCTTTCAAGCTTAAATACCAAATAAATCCTAGATCCGTTTTCTCAAGTGTGAGGATTTGCTGCCTGTCTTTGTCTTATGTGACATAACATCAATAAGCTTTTTGGTTTTTGACTGTTGAAGTTGTTATTTGAAGATGTTAACTTGGGCCTTATCAAACTGAAATAGGCATTTTTCATCAGTTTCTGACATTTTACAGACCAAATGAATGATCAGGAAAGTAATGGGGAGGTCACTGATAAAAATAATAATCATTAGATCTCAAATCCACTCTGCATTGTAGCCCAAATGAAAAACAGGCTTTAAAATTGTCAGTATGTTTCAGTGTCGTCTTGTTTATTTTCTCAGTATCTTACTCTAGGTTTGTGTGACCCTCTAATAAGAGAATTATTTTATTAGCTTTACATGTTTTCCCACAAAGTCCTGTCTGTTTTTCATGGGCATAATATAATTATAGATAGATATACAAAATCAGTTTTGGTGTGAAACACAGTCATTAGTATTTTCTTATGCTCAATACATACGTACCATATCAAGAGACTAATAATTCTCCAGTGCGGAATTTCTAAACGAGAAAATCTGAAAGGACTTTAGCCTTCATTCTGCATCCAAACATCACATAATAGTTTACTGTATGTTTTGCTGTCTGAGAAAATGCAGTCTTGAGGAAAACCCAAGTGTCAGTGAGCGTGCTTATTCATTGGAATTAAAACTTAAGAAACACTGTGTCGCTTTCTCCAGACGTGTACAATCACAGAATTAGACACACACACACAAACAGTGATTTGATTTATGATGGTGGCAAATCCTTGTCATTGCTTCATTTTAGCCTTTGCCCCTCAATGTTCTTAAGGACGTAATCTCTTTTAAAAGTGCCAGCCTGCAGAAGTGCGAACAGTGAATGGTTCAGTGTTAAAGCCGAGCAGACTAAGCATCCAAGCTTAACTCACTCCGCTCTGATGAGGCCTGGCCGTTGACTGAAGAGCCCTACTTCTGCAATTTCATGCTTCACACCATGCGCAGCACATGGATGTGAAGCAGTGCAGCTACAGTAGATGGGTGATAAAGAAAATTGATGGCGTAAAGCAACAGTTAATTAAGGCTGGTGGAGCCCTAGAATAGTTTTTGGCTCACAGATTCACCGTCTGTTAGGATCCATATTCCTCTGGTTCACTCTCTTCTCTCAGATTTGGTTGGATTACGTGACTAATGAGACAGTGACAATGATGTAGTCTGAGTGTAGTGTGTAAGTAGCATGTGTGTGTACACGTGTGCGTTTATGTATGCACAAAAATGCATTCACTATGCATTGGGAATTCCTCACCAATACACCAGTTAATCCATTTCAAACTGCTCCCTGTTTGGCCATTCTATAATTTGTCATCCTTTAAGGCAACAAAAAGACAAGGAGGAAAAGGGTTTTAAAAAAAAAACTTGCTCTCTGACTAAGACGCATTTGTTTCACCCGGCTCATCTATCCTTTAGTGGGCGTCAAGCTTTAAGGCAATACCAAAATGGTTAGTTATTACATAATTCCTCAGTCAAGGATTTGTTCATCACTTTTGTTTCTATCGTCAATGGTTCCTCTTCACCCAGTGACGTCAAACAAGACTCCAGTTAAAAAGGCTATGTAAATGCAATCCAGTTACCATTTACTATTTGGGATCAATTGTCAGGGAACAATTGATCATATCAGTATTATAAGACCATTCCTCTGCCTGGTACTCATTAATTTGCATGTCAGCTTGTGTTTACCATTAGCACTAGTTTGTTGTTGTGTAGCTATGATGCCATGTGACTGATTGTGTGCTCTTTTGATGCCATCTTTAAGAGGCATTGCACCAACCAGGCTGTCTAAAACTGAAATAAAACACACAAAACATAAATAAAACAAATAAAGACACAGATGTTTTTTAAATAAATGAAGCTTTAGCTTTAGGCACATCCTCTGGCCTCCAGGTAATATGATGAGGAAGCAGTTTTTATATATATTCTCACTTTTCATATCTCATACTATTTCAACTGCTGACTGTGGCCAACGTTTGCAATTCTCACTTCTCTTTTCATTGGTATGAGATAAATCTGCACCCAGAGCTGTGGCAGAACCCCAGAAAGCAGGCTTAAGCTAACAGTGCAACTACATAGCCAATAAACCCACACTACTGCTGAAGATGCAAGCTGCTCTCCTAGTCTAAGCAGTGGATTTTTTAAGTATGGCTGAGACTTAGCAGCTATAAGCTACAGAACCATTACGCCCACAGCTCATCAGATTTTAAGATTGCTTTGTGGCTCTGCCACAACAGTTTTTTCCCCCTTGGGTGAAAAATTATTCTATCGTGACCTCATTCTGATGAACTTTGTGGTGTTGGGGTTTTACAGAGTTGCTGCATTAACACTTACAATGATGATTAGAATTTATAGCACTGACGGTGTCTTGTCTCTCCTCTTCAGTGCGAGGATGTCGTCCGGGGAAGATAGTCCAGATGACCGAGGCAGAGGTGCGGGGCCTCTGCATCAAATCCAGGGAGATCTTCCTCAGTCAGCCCATCCTGCTGGAGCTTGAGGCACCCCTGAAGATCTGTGGTCAGTGTTGTGTATTTCTGCCTTTGTTTCAGGTCATTTTCTCACCACCTCAAGCCACAAGCTTATTTTTGCTTGTTTACTTGCTTGTTCATCTTTTTCTTCTTGTTGCCCTCTGTGCTGTGTAACGTACTCTACTGTGACATGTCTTTAAAGCTCTTATAAACTGAGATGTTTACAAGCACAGGGAGGAAAATTAGAAGCATAATCTGAAAATAATGTCTTAGAAAATAAAGCACTAGCTGCCAGCCAAATAACTGATTCCAGAAAATGCGTGCAGTTCCACTGTGCAGTTCCCCCACTGCTGGAATTGACATACTACACTTCAAGTGAGCAATTAATCATATGAAAGGTAATGACAGGCTATAGTAGACATAAGAAATGGCCATGCCTAGTGCCTAAAAACTGTGCACCAAACACAAAAGCCTCTTCGCTTTTTAAAAGCATCTTTCAGCACTTTCTACATTTGCTTTTTTCTGTGGTACAGTAATTGATTTTACAAGTACTGTATACAGCTTGAACATATGCCTATAACCCTTGACAAATATCAAACAGCTACGCAATCTTAATTTTTGAAGAGCAACTCAAACAGAAAGCTCTGACTCTGAAGGGTCGGGTGCACCAGTGGCAAACTCCCACTCTGCAGAGCACAGCCTGGGTTGCTCAGCCCAGAGCAGCAATCTATTTCTTTGACGCAGAGTTTACTTATGTAACAAGACGGGATAACAGTGCCTCAGTCTGGGTCATATATTAAGTCACTGTTATTCTCTGACTGGCCTGTGTATGTTACAGAAGGATACATGTAGGGGAATAGAAGAGATTTTGTATCACTGTCTTACACACATAACATAGACAAACCCAAGTAGAGCAAAGAACCTCACATGCGCAAGTTAGCGCCCTCTCAGCAGTTGAATTAGCTACCACTGTCACTATCTCTAGCAGGCTCCTGCACATCTCAGCACACTCCCACATGCTTTATCTTTTCTGACAGTGTAGTGCTGCAACTGCAACCAACTCTGAGCGGTCTAATATATGTGCCAGTCCTTGAAAATACAGCGCACAAGCTCATATACTATACATGCTCAGGTGCATGCATGTAGTACAGTTGTGCCGCTCCTCATGCCAGTTTCCTCCCACACACATTTACTTTGTTTGGTTGTTGTTATGTAGCCCTCATATTGTATCAACCTCTGATGGCTGTATTTGTGTTTTAAGTGATAAACATGGTAATAGGAAGCAGTAATTAGATTTTGTTTCTTGTCAAATGGAATTTTGAGAGAGTGATGTTACTCATGTGTCTGACACTACAGTGATCAGAATAAAAGGTTTTAAAGGCCTGGAGTGCCTTTATCCATTTGGACCTAACCCTGGCACATTACTCTAAAATATGCATGAGTATGAGGTGGTGTTATTTGTCACTGTGTGACGTTTCTTTGTCTCACTTTTACTTTCTTTGTTCTGTTGCTGCTTCTTTAACCCCAGGCTGATTACTCGCCTTTAACCCATGGCTGTGAGCACCAGCACGGACTATAAAGACCTAACAGTGGATGCCTTTAATTATTTACTAAGGTCACATGGATCAGGTTCTGCGCTTACTCTCTCGCTCACATGTTGACCTTAAGGCTGCTGGCACAATTTTGCCAGCATCTTTTGCTAGAGTTTGTTTTTCTTATTCATCTAAACAGAATAATATAAATTTGGATTTTCCAACACAGTGTTGTTGACAATGATGTTCCTTGTGCAATGATACTAATAATAACAATCAAACTGACATTGTGAGCATGTTTTAGATTGTAATTTGGCTACTATAATAATCTGGACAGACGATCATGATTAACAGTGCCCTGTAATCACAATCCTCTGCAAAATGACCAAGCACTTGCATGTTAACCATAATAGAACCTTACTGATTTAGAACAAGTGTAATCGATTCGTTGGTGTGTGGAATTAGCTGAAGAAAGACCACAAGCATGGCTGTTCTGTTTTTACTGTTTGTGTGTAGTTTTGCATTCTGTGGTAACATTTATCATTTAAGCTGTCAGCAGTGTAATTTCTGAGTTGAATTGAATGCCTTTTAATTATTGTCTTGACTACAAGTACTGACTGAAAAGTAGCACAAACAGTTCGCAGGCTAAAGAGAAAGAGATGAAAACATTGTAGAATGTACTACGATGTTTTCAAATGCAGAAGTTAAAGGATAGGCTACAAAGTTCCCTTATTTTGTTGCAGTCCTTTCACTGCACATCAGCATGAAAACACCGTCCAGGGAAACATAAATAGGGAATTTTGTTCTAAAACAACTGTTACTTTGGAAGCTACCTGCTTGATCTGACGAAATCCCAACTCAGAATGCTCGAGCATAATTTAAGCTTCACACTAACTTCTGAATACAATTTTTACAAGGCCTGTGGATTTTGTCCCCCATCACTTCCACTGAAATCACTTTTTTAGAGGGGATTTGTTAATAGCCAGTATGAACAGGAGGAATAATCATGGTAAGAAAAACCTGTTTCAGTGTTGATATGGGGTTGGACACAGACTTAAAAACCTGTAAACCTCTTCTTAAATTAATAGGTCTCTTATTTTCTTGATCAAAATTACCTTCAGAGGCTGAAACTAGATTATTTCTATGCGTTGACTGTACTTGGTTTTACATTCAGCATCAGTCAGCATCACTGTTTGACCAACTGACTAGATTTTATTCTAAGAAAAGTTGAAAAGTTGATCCCTTATCTTTTCAAATGTTAGTAGACAATGAGAAAGTAGAGAGTAATATACAGTGAGTCCAGAGAAAGAAAGCTTATCCACTGCCAGGAAGGCCACATGTGGCTCCAGATGTAGGAGACTTAACAGTAGCAACTTTGGTGTATTTGTCCTGAAATATTTCAATACTAAATTGGTAAATACCTATTACTGAGTTGATAATATGAAAATAATTTTAACTACATCAGCTGTATTTTCATAGGATATTGTCGGCAAACTGTATTAATTTCTTATTAAGTAAACTTTTTAAGTTTCAAATAACACTTGAAATAAAATACTGGATATATTATTTTTCATATCATAAATAGAATTTCTGCAGTTTTTTGTGTCATTTCATCTGGAGCAGCAAAGACAGACTATGTTACAGTTATGGACAGTCAGCAGTTTGTTGTTTGTTGTTTTCACTTCGAAAAGTGCTCTGAGCAATGTTATACAGAGCTGTTCTCACTGTCACGGTTGTATTTTTATGTGGGTGCCAGCTGATTATCTGACTACACAAGGTCATGCAACAGCATGCTTGATTACAGCCACGCATTAGGACACTGGTACTTAAGTTCCAGTGTATACTACTGGTACTATGCTAATATAACAACCTTACATTGTAAAGGCATAGGCATTTTTTTGTTTTTTATCTAATCGTTACGTATTTAATTTATCTATTAGCCTGTCCTTTCAGTACACAACAGCAATGCAATATGAATGTAAAAATATTTCCTATATTTTGCCATGAAAATCAATTTAAATACCACACATAAGATACACTATTGTGTACTTTTATTATTGTAGACCTGTGTTATGACCTTTGCTTTTATATTATCTAGTCTTTCTGAGACGAATCTTGTTGATTTATAACACTGACCTGAAGTTCAGTGCTCCTTTTGTTTTTTAGCTTTCCACCTTTAGCTCTGCTTTTTAAACCCTAAATCTCTGTGCTGCTATTCTTGGACTGTTTTGACACTGCAGAGGCAGTGCTGAGTAAATAATTCACTGTCATCCTACAATTCCTTGTGTGAGAGAGGGCAGGCAGGTGGGCTACCCAATGGTGAGCAAGTCTTGGTGAGGCTCACAAATTCACGTACACAGCAATAACTTCACCAATAACTGCACCAGTTCATGCAACAACTCTTAGTGTGAAGTTGATGATAGTTGGTCTAAAACTAAGCTCAGGTCTCTTTTCTGGAGGTAGACACTCAAATACTGGCTGTTAAATCATTCTGAGGGAGAAGGAGAAAAAAAGCAAAAACAACACTCTACTAGCTGAGAAATAATTCGGTATGCCATGAATAAAAGAGCATTATTTTATAATCCAGTTTATCCAGGTTTTACTACAGAGCCACAGCTCAGCTGAAGTTTTAGCCGTGCTAAGGTTCACGCACCTCCAACTGTTGCTGCAGAGATTACAGTCTATGTTGCCATGTGTCTGGATTTACCAAATTATCCAAATGTGGCTTTGTTCCTACGCTTGCTTTTCTGAGCAAATTGCAGCATAAATGAACAAGGTTAATTGTTTATTGCTTCATGTCCATTCTTGTTTTGGTGCAGGCACAAGCAAGAATTATTGTTCTCTGTGTGATGTCCTCGGTGTTTACTCAGTCCTCTGTATTTACCGCATTTTCTGACTGCCAAGACAAAAAAAAAAATCTTTGTTGATCAAAGTCAGTGTTCTCGTGTTTTTTATGTGGTATTTGTAGGTTTTGGCAGTTCACAGATGTGTTGCACGTGTTGGTTAGATTGTACAATGGAGACCTAAACTGTTATATACCCAAAGACATGACTAGTTTGCTATTGTGGCAGACTAACATTCAAATAGTGCCAGAATCGTTTGCTTCAAAACTGAAATCATAAAAAAAAAAAGATAATTCATGTTTTAGTAAAATACTCATGACACATGGGATCCCCACCCACCATCAACTTTTCACTCTAAAAAGTGAAACTCAAGATAAGTGACCTGGATTATGTTGTTGGAGCACTGCCTTAATCCTTTAAAACTTGTTTTATTGAAGTATTGATATTGTATTATTAATTTGAAGGCCTGTGAAGTTGTTACTGTTACAAGTACTTACATCAAAACTCTAGATGGAAAGCGGGGGCTGCTTGTCCAGGGCGAGAAAAAAAAAAAGATTGATGGTGAAACACAATCCAACTGGCAAAGATAAGCACTGAGTATAAGACAGAGCTTGACTTCAAACATTCATAACTATTTGTTTAATCGTTCGTTTGCACAGAATAGTGGGCTTTTACATGCCATCCTTGAACACAGGCAAAAAAAAAAAAAGGGCCTGGTTGGTGCCAGTTGTGGTTTGTGTTTTGGTGCCTAGATCACTGACGGGCACCATGAAATAGAAAAACCCTGCTAGCCACGCTCATGACTCCAGCATAAAGTTGCAATTTCTGTTGGTTATTTTAATCTCAAGGCCAGACAGCTGCACAGCTTAACAAGACCTATTTCATTTTAATTTATATTTGGTGCCATCTTGTAATGAAGCATTGCCATAAAAAGAGTGTGGCCCATGAATTAGCTTTCCGTTTTTGGTCACAATAAAGCCTGTTATTATTGTCCAAGCCATTCTGGCGAGGCTCTCTGCAGTCATCTGGGTCTGGAGCACTTAGCCCAAATTAGAGCAGCTCTTAAGTTGGTGCAAGAGGATATAAAAGGAAGCAGGTCTTGGCTAGGTGATGAAGTGAGGCTCCCCTGCAGAGATCCCATGCTTTGGTGAGAGCGCCTCCAGCTCATCACTGCCTGACTGATGTCAAAGATAGGAGAGGGTGACCCTGAATCCTGGGAGAGCTGTTCAAATTAAACTTAGTTTCTGCGGATGTGTGGATGTGCTTCCTTTATTTTTTGTGATTAGCCTGGATTCGAAGCGTTCTTTCCCTTGCTCTCTCATTTCCCATGGGCTACGGGGCATTGATCTGATGGCAACTGTAATGGCTCATTTTTGTGTGTGCATCCATTCACTTGCTGCTGCAGTCCCAGAAGAGCATAGTCACAGTCATACATCTCCACCAACCTAAATGTCTGGGTGTGTTCTTAAAATCAAAAAAGCTTCAGAGAGATAAGAGTTTGTGTGTATGCATACTTGGGGGTGAATATGACAATTAGCTTTTATGTTAAATTCAATATTCTAGCACCTTTTCATGATCTCTGCTTCTTTTTTCTTCTGTTCTTTTATCCTCTACAGTAAGCTGTCGAATTAACACCTTGTCTTCCCCCTGACTCTCCTCACATCCTCTCCTCAGGTGATATCCATGGGCAGTACACAGATCTGCTGAGGCTGTTTGAGTATGGTGGCTTCCCTCCAGAGGCAAACTACCTTTTCCTGGGCGACTACGTGGACAGAGGGAAGCAGTCCCTGGAAACCATCTGCCTTCTGCTGGCCTACAAGATCAAATACCCAGAGAACTTTTTTCTGCTCAGGGGCAACCATGAGTGTGCTTCTATCAACCGCATCTACGGCTTCTACGATGAGTGTGGGTAGAAGTAAACACAACCTGCACACAAACATCCCTGACGTATGTATATAATCATGTTACAATAATATATCATTGCATGCTCCAACAGGTAAGCGCAGGTTCAACATTAAGTTGTGGAAGACCTTCACTGACTGCTTTAACTGCCTCCCCATTGCTGCTATTATTGATGAGAAGATCTTCTGCTGCCATGGAGGTGAGAGAGCCACTGTTTCTTGTTCTTCTCCCAAATCTTAACAGTGGCTTTTTGATGGCTTTGTTCAAAAAAATATATTTGTTGTAACTCCAATCAAAAGTAATATCTTTCATTTCTGTTTCAGGACTATCGCCTGATTTGCAGTCAATGGAGCAGATTCGCAGGATCATGAGGCCAACAGATGTGCCTGATACAGGTGTGTGTGTGTATGCGTGCGTGTGTGTGTGTGTGTGTGTGTCTGCACGTACTTAGGTGCATGCTCATCCTTGAAACTGAACATGTTCACTTCCTCTGGGTTTCTGCTTGGAATTTAAGTTTACCTTTAAATGAAAACACCCAGCCCCTCTCTTCCTGAACTATTACATCAGTTGATCTTCTGTCTTACATCAGCAAAGTTAGCTGGATCTGTCTATGCTCTTCTTTCATCTCCTTCGTGACTTATGTGACCCTTTCTCTCCCGTCTCTCCTCTCCTCTGTGTGTGTGTGTGTGTGTCTCTCAGGCCTGCTGTGTGACCTGTTATGGTCAGACCCAGATAAGGATGTACAAGGCTGGGGAGAGAACGACCGCGGGGTCTCATTCACCTTCGGGGCCGACGTGGTCAGCAAGTTCCTCAACCGCCATGACCTGGACCTCATCTGCAGAGCCCACCAGGTAATTACGATGGGAATTAAGGTAGAGAGGCTGGATGTAGAGTGTAGACACAAGAAGCCCACAGCAAGCAAATTGATTTTGCACAGTGTTTTTTTTTTTCACAGGGGCTTGAAATCGGTAGGCCATGCACTTTAATGATAGCTCACCTCCGTTAGATTGTGTCTCTTCGGCACAAGTAATTACTGTGACTGATACAAAGACTGATCCCCGAGTCAACCACATATTAATAGACCTAGTGCGACAGTGTAGCCCACAATTTCCTGCTCCCATTTTGTCTATTTTTCCCCATGTATCATTTGTTCTAACTTTATTTAGCACACAGTTATTATCTTTTCTTTTTTTTTTTGCTTTTTTAAAAATGGAAATAATGAAAAGCTACTGTTTGCATTTGTAACACAAGGCAGCAGGTACATTTACCTGATAAATGACTATGACAATTGATTATCAGAGTTGGAATTTATAACTTTTCTGTTAATTGATTAAACGACTAAACGACTAGCACTAAAGCACTAGCTGCAGCTATTTTGGCTCTGCGTTGGAAGTTTCATATTGATTCAAGTGTAGGTGGTTTTGAACACTCAACCTTGATAGCGTAGTTGGAGTCTGAAACTAGCCGAAGATCTGTTTCTTAGTATCGATTGCCGTAGGCGTTGGAATAACGCCATGTGTCTTCTAACAGGTTGTGGAGGATGGATACGAGTTCTTTGCCAAACGCCAACTGGTCACACTTTTCTCCGCTCCAAACTACTGCGGGGAGTTTGACAATGCAGGCGGCATGATGAGCGTTGATGAATCCCTCATGTGCTCCTTCCAGGTACGGTGAAAACATGTACATTCATGCTAATTGCCTTTTGATATTGCACACAAAATCTCAGAAGCACTAACACATGCAGTATGTCCTCTCTCTCTCTGTCTGTGTTTGTGTCCCGAAGATCCTAAAGCCCTCAGAGAAGAAGGCCAAGTACCAGTATGGTGGTGTAAATTCTGGTCGGCCCGTCACCCCACCCCGCACCACCCAAGCCCCCAAGAAGAGGTGAACATACAGCCTTGGCTCTCCCGCTCCTTCTTACCCTGTCCGTCCTTGGTCTGCCATCACGGCAACCCCTGTAACTCCCCTGTATAGCAAAGATACAGGGCTTATCTAATTGCCCAAGTCTTTCTCCTCTTTCTTCCCCACTCACCCACCTTCTCCCCAACTCCACTGACAGCTCTTTTCTTAATGTGTATGTGTACATAAATTTGCTGTGACCAATCTGTTTTATTTTTTTGCCTGTTTGTTGGTATTTTTGATATTATTAACAAATAATCTTTTTGGTGGTTTTACTTCCAATTCCATTTGAGGTTTTCTGAGGTTCTGTGTCATGTAAGGAAATGCCTTCTCTGTGTAGAGGGGCAAAGTGACTTGAGTTCGAGGAATTCTTTTTCAGTGTAAGAAAAACAAAATGGAGATTGAAAATTTGTTTTGCCTTGACCTCTCAAAAAGCAGAGAGAGTCCTTCCAGTGTATTTCAATGAGACTGAGATTTCCATGCAGTGCTAAATCTGTAGACACAAACAGCATCTCTTATATTCCAGCTTAACTGTTCAAACTCATTATAGCTTGTGCAGTGCACTTTGCGGTTGCTGTGCACAAGCACATTTTGTATATTTAACCAATGAAAGAGTGCACCTCCCTGTGAGTTGCAAAGAATGTGAAGAGACCGGCTTGTATGAACTATAGAGGCTAAATGAGATGCTGCTGGCAGTGGACACGCTATAACCGAACATAACGCCCTGTGGAGATCAATTCCTCCACTCCGTTATGTCTCCCTGTGCCTCAACCCCACACCCACACAAAAACACGCCGCTTCTCACACAGAGCTGATATTGATGCTTTCCTGGGTCTATTTATTATTTGTTCTCATCAAGATAATTTCCCCCCATATAATCCTGTTGATTTATAGTGAAAATGCCAGCCACCCTCCTTTCCCATCACCCAAAATGTTCAGGCACAGAATATAAAACACTGGTGGAGTTGGGAGTGGGTGGCAGGACCAGCCGGTTTTGTTGTGTGACAGTGATGCCACCTGGTGTGCAAATACAGTATTACAGTGCAAAGTAGCACAAATCTGATGTTGTATTGCTGCAATTTCAAACTGGACAGCTCAAGATAGGCTTTGCGTTACAATGCCAGTACAAAATGTTGGAGGTACTTCCGTTGTCTATTCGGCTGACCGGTGATTAGCCTTGTTAGCACTTCAGCTTCAGTCTACTGCGAATGAGATGCAGTTGACTTTTTGTGGAAAACAGTTGCCTCTTCTTTTTCTTTCTTTTTGCTCTTTGTGGTATTCTTCTTTCTGTTGTATTTCTATGTTCTCTCTTCACATTGTTTACTTTTTATTCACTTAATTTATTTCCTAATAATGATAATAAGAAAACAATGAGGTGTTACCAAAAGCTGTTTTGCAATTTGTACAAGTTTGTTTGAAAGTCTATAAATTCAATAAAATGGATGGAAACTAAAATTGTTATGTCGGTTTTTCTTTTTTCATGCATCAGTGTTTGTCTCTATACTGTCAGGAAACTTGAAGTATTGCAAAGTCTTTTTCTCAACATACAACCAGTACTTTACACACTTCAGGTTAAGTGCAAATTCTTATACAGTCATTACACCATACCCAATAAGACAGTTCACACAGCAGGGGCCTGTGGATGAATCATAACCCAGTTCAAAACTTTCAGAATATGATATGGAGGATATGGTATGGGTTCATTTTGGGCCTAATTAACCATGTCTGTGATGCAGTACCCTGTCTTTCCTAACCTGTTCATCTTGTACATCCACTGCTTCAGTTTCATCCTATCATCACTGTCATCAGACCTCAGGTAGGAGAGACCTTCAGTTCTCCTCTGTAGCTATGCATCTTCCACAGTAATGTGAGTGTGCCCAAGTGGATTATGACAACTATGAAATATAATCAGAAATAAAAAAAGATGGCAGTATAGTTTGCTCCACTACACCCAATCTAACCATTATGTTAATTTGTGGTACTGCTTTCCGTAGTCTGCTTCACTCACCTTCACAAAGTCCCTGATGATGAGACGAACCATTAGATGAAAAATAAATAAGTTAATCTCTTGTCATCTTTTGATGTTACCATGTTGATTTAGTTGATCTACTCATGACTTCTTCGGTGTGAGTATTTGCTGCTTTGCTCTTTTATTGAACATATTTGAGTTTCGTTAGAAAGACAATACTAATACTAATATTTAAAGACATCTTGGGCTGTAGAAAATTGCGATGGCATTTTTCACAATTTTCTACAATTTAATAGAACAAACACTCTTTTGATTAGTCAAGGTATTAAGGCAAAATTGCAGTTAGCTGCAGCCCTAATAATATTACATTAATACCTTTTATATCTTAAATTTACTGGCCTTTTTTAGTGAGGATTTTCTTGTGTGTGTAATACACCATCCCAAACGAAGGGAGGCGACATCTATCACTGTGATTCAGTTAAACTGCTTCAGTGACTGTTGACTGGACGTGACGCAGCGCTTGACGTCAGCGTGATAAACAACGTGGATAGGTCACAGTCACTGCTCTTTCTCATGTGGAGTATTTACAGATCTGTTACGTTTGCTAGGACCGCTGCTGAACCAGAAGTGCAGGTTGTGTCCTGTTCTCTGCATCACATATAGAGAGAAATTATTTATGAAGAGTCGTTGGAGGTACATAACGGGCTGCGTTCAATGTCATACATTACATTTGAAATAGACACAGTTATACGCAAGCAAGCGGAGGGTTTGGCTGTTGGAGGACAAAACTAATGGCTTGTTGTGTCACCGGTTATTCGTCGCAGCTGTTGACAAGTCCAAAGTTCATCAATGCAGGTAGAGCTGCGGGAGCTAATGTTGTTGGCTTGTTAACTGTGTCTGTAGGCATCGCTAACCTGCTGTAGTGTGGTTGGTAAAGCAAAGTGAGCATATTGTAACCGACTGTTACTGTTACTTCCGCATATGGCTTCAGTCATTCATCATTGCATCGTAACTGTCTATCTCATGGCTGCATTAAGCTCATAGGGGGGCTACAGGGCACAGATTTGTCGTTGGGCCCCCACTTACCCCCACTGTATGATGCACTTTGATTATTTACCCAGAGACCCAGACACCAATTAATAGTGATGATTAGTTTATTAATCGATTTACAGAAAATTAATTGACAGTAAGTTTGATGATTCAGTAATTGTTTAAGTCTTCTTCTGAAGGACTAAATGTCAACTATCACTCCTTAAATGTGAATATTTACTAAATTCTCTCCTTTTTTTCCTTTTTTTGTGATAATAAACTCATCATCTTTGTATTTTTGACAGCTGGTCAGATAAAACAAGAAATTGGAATATGTTAACTAGGGACCATAACATTGGAGGATGGAGGACCATCATCCACCATCATAGTTGATATAGTGCTTTAATGGTTCAGATTTTGGGGTTCTAGCGCCCCTGCTCAGTTGTCTCCTTTGCCTGGTTGGTAATCCAGCCTTGGTGTTTCTAAATCTTTTTTAAACTGAAACAATAAGTTGATTCATTTTTAATGTTCATAGATTAAACCATTAATCAAGAAAATAGTCTTAGTTTCATCTGTAAACTGATCATCTTTGGGTTTTAATTGGAATGGAATAATTGTCTGATCTTTTATAGACCAAACAATTAGTTGATTAATTGTGACAAGAACTGACAGATTAATTGATGTAGATCCTTTGTTTCTTCAAACCTCCAGGCTGAACAAAAACTCTTTGACTGAGTTTCAATGGCATCGTCTCCAACTACAGTCCTTCACTGCTGTCTCAACAATGAACTGTGGAAAGCCTCAAGCACAGACTAAAGAATGGCAAGGTTTAGACGCAAATCTTGCATCACATTAATTGCTTTGGTGTTGCTTGTCCTCATTGTACTGGTCTTGAAAGGGCTCACACCAGAGGACTCACCGTTCAGCAGCCCTGTGGGTGTCAAGCTGTTTCCTGACAGAGAGCATGACAATCAGATGCAGAGAGAAAACAACAATAAACCTGACCACATCAAAATGAACGACTCTCCCAAGTCAGACAGAGATGAAGAACTGGAGGCTACACTGAGGAAGTTTCCTCCTCCAAACTACTATGTCCACGCCTTCTACTACACATGGTATGGGAACCCGAAGTTTGATGGCAAATACGTCCACTGGGATCATCTGCAGCTGCCACACTGGGACTTTAAGGTGGCTCAGGGGTATCCACAAGGGAGACACAGCCCACCTGATGACATTGGGTCCAACTTCTATCCCTCTCTGGGAGCTTACAGTTCCAGGGACCCCTACGTTATAGAGGGTCATATGCAGCAGCTACGTACAGCAGCTATTGGTAAGAGAGGATTTAGCCTGAATTTTACTCCAGGGTGGGGCAGTAAATTAATATCATCACTTGTTTTTTTTCCCAGTGAAACCAATTTGTTATTAAATCATGATATTCTGATGTTAGGAAGGATATGAGGAGGCAATGTGGTTTATTGCATTCTGATGAAGTGAACTGGTTATTGGTTTGACCGAGCTACATCACATACTGTGTCTTCAGCATCATTATGAAATTCAGTATTTTTGTTATGGGATACATTGATTCATTCACAGCAAACCACTGACTTGAGCGACAGTAGTTCGTGGCCTCACGTCACCATACAAACGATGATCCCATTGAGATCCAAGCAGGGAGGCATACAGGTTTTTAATTAGAATAAAAGACAGCACTGGTGTGAGATTGGTATTCAAAATTGGCAGATGAGTTGAGGTATCAGAATCATTATCAGGGAAAGGAAATGACATCACATTATTATTAAGAATATTTTCCTGTAAAATATCAGATATTACAGTATTGCAGATGTATGTAAATCAAACGTAAAATAATCAAACCAATCTTCAATGCAATGAACTATTTTCCGCTGCTATGCATTGCATCAGATAAAACAGAGTATAAAACAAAACTCAAATAACTCATTTTATTCATGTTTGATTATATTGTACTTGGAATCATTAATATGGGTAACACTACTATACTTTACTATACTATACTATACTACTATATGTTTATAAGCAATACTATTGACCCATTGACTCGCCCTGTGTAATTATAATAATCATTTGAATTCCACAGATTCTTTTTTTTGTAATTGTTTGTGGTTTTTTGGACTTCACACTTAGTAGAAGCCAAATATTAAGACATTGAAGATAATGATTTTTGGCATTTTCATTTCTGCCACAGTGGCATTTAATATCACCACAATACCTTTACATTATATGTATATTTTTTTTATATTTATGAACAATTACGTAAGTGTTTTCTTTCGTTGAGGTTTGGGGTTCATGTTTGACCTGTAACTGCTTATTCGCAGGTGTCCTTGCTGTTTCCTGGTATCCTCCTAATACGAAGGATGACAACGGTGAGCCAACAGATGACATTGTGCCTTTACTGCTGGGATTGGCACAGAAATACCATATTAAGGTCTGTATGAAGACAGCAGTGAGTTTCTTAACCATTTGTTTTGCAAGCAGTAGCTAACCAAATGTTTGATGTATACAGTCTCTCAAGATTAAATCAAAAAATCTGAAATATTAATGCCAGTAAGAATGTGTGTGCTGCCAGTTTTTATGTTGCTCTCATTTCTGTGTTTGCAGGTAGCTTTTCACATTGAACCGTACAAAGGGAGAGATGAAGTCAGTATGTTCTCTAATGTCAAATACATCATAGAGAAGTGAGTAGAGTTTACTCACTGTTGTCAGTCTCATGATCTTACACTCTCTCAGTGAATCATTCTGTCATGACTCATTGCATTAATCAAAAATGATCATGTTTGCATCATATCTCCTCAGATATGGAGAGCACCCTGCTTTCTTCAGGTACCGTACAAACACTGGCAAGCTTCTTCCACTCTTCTATGTGTATGACTCATATCTGATGAACTCCGAGCAGTGGACCAAACTGCTAAAACACACGGAGAGTAACAGCATCAGGGATACACCATATGATGCCATCTTCATTGCCCTGCTGGTAGAGGAGAAACATAAGAGGGATATCCTGACAGCAGGTTTTGATGGTATCTACACCTACTTTGCTACTAATGGGTTCTCCTATGGGTCAACTCAGCGGAACTGGGACTCTATTAAAGCGTTCTGCGAAGATAACAACCTGATATTCATTCCAAGCGTGGGCCCGGGGTACATTGACACAAGCATTCGCCCCTGGAACTTCCAAAACACTCGAAACCGCGTCAACGGCAAATACTATGAAACCTCACTGAGTGCTGCGTTAGAAGCCAGGCCAGATTTTATCTCTATAACATCTTTTAACGAATGGCACGAGGGGACTCAGATCGAAATGGCGATTCCCAAAACAAGCCAGACTGTGTATCTGGACTACCTGCCCAATAAACCCGCAATTTACCTGGAGATAACTCGCAAGTGGGCTGCGATATTTGGCGGTGAGCGACGGAAGTGGCAGGAATGATCTGACTAAGAGCCATAGAAAATATTTGTTCACAGTTGTATAAAATAATTACATGAAAACTAAGTTCTAGTTGCCTAATGGACAACAAAATGCAAATGATGAATAACTATATGAAAAAAGCCAAATGATTTGAAAAGCCACTGGCAAGTGAACTAATTTATTATCTTAATTTTGGCTGCAGCGATGTATGTTATTTTCTACACTTGGGTGAATTATTATTAATTTAACTGATGTGTAACTGATTATTTCCTGTTTACGCAGCCATTGCAAACTTTGGGATTCACAACTTTATCAGCATGTTTACTCACCGTCTCCAACGTATCCATTTCCTATAATCTGTGACTATAATAAACCTCAGTAGAAATAAATAAAAGTGCACCCTGGAAAGGATTGGAAAGACACAGGTAAACAAAGCCGTCTGGTGGTATAAAGCTGTTGCCTCACTCTGCTTCCAGCTCTGTCTCACACCAAAAAAACATGAAAAGTAGAAGCACTACAGAGATCTTGATTTTTCAAAGGCATGTCAAGCTTAATCTTAAAATGAATCACAGTGATGCAAACAGCAGAGGGATGGCAGGACAGCACTTCGGTTATTGAAACAGGCAGCAGCTGAGTGCCAGAGTGCAGGGTAAAATCAAGATCATTTCTATCCCTGGAATACATCACTTTTTTTTTTGTCGTGGCCTGTTATCATTAATACATACCTGGAACATGACGTGACATGTCTGCTTGCATCACTTAAAACATATTCCCCCTACCACGAAATATATGTTTGGAATCCCTTTAGTACATATGAAGATTCAGTTTTCTCGTCACTATTATGAGATTTAGATGCAGTTTATATAAGTGCTACTTAAACTGGCAGAAATGCGCTTACTTAAAGAGCACCTAAGTGATTCTCCACATTAAGATCAGGACTCTTGTCATGGTTAGTGCTACTAAGCCTGTGAAAACACTTTCTTAAAGGTGTCCTGTGGAAGAAACAAAAGATATGTTTATATTCACCGTTTCTCACCAAAAAAGTGCTATGTATATTCTTGATACGTACCAAAGGTGATGAATTTATTTCCCTCCTCAAAACATTTGCAAAGCTGATTTAAAAAAAAAAAAAAAAAGTATTTTAATTGTTTACATTCGTGTTTGCACGCTTGCAGTCTTCTTCACTACCGTTATTAGCGTAATGGCCGCGTTTCATGGCACCTTACCAACACCTGTCGATCAGTGGAATCGTGTGATACGGTTGGCAGGAATGTGTGTTATGTCACCTGTGTGTATGTGCAGACCTGCCAAAAAAAAAAACCCTGCTCAATAGTAATACTAGGGGTTAAAATAACTAAAGAAAAAGAATAACTCAGGGTAGCCTTAAAGGTGCTATATGTTTTCTCTGCCACCAAACGCGGTTTCATGCCAGGAGCGGGTGGTTTTCTTGACAAGAGCTTCGGCCATTATTGCGTTTACAAGTTAAGAGGTTATAATACGCCCTCCGAGCAGCGCTACGTCTTCAGGGTGGATTGGAGGCTACAGTGAACTGCTGTTGGAAAGTGACAGGACAACCGGGGCTAGCTGATTAGTGTGCTAACTACAGTAGAAGAAAAGACGTGATAGAGACATTGGTGTTGCTTTGCACCTCTGGAGACAGCTCTTGGAGAGCAAAGGGCTGAAGTCTGATGCTGCACTCACAATGTTTCTTGTACACTGGTAAGTAAACAGCTGTTGATGCTAACATTGGCTATATAGCAACAACAAAACTTAAAATTGCTCCTTTTAGGTCTGGGAAAATAACCCCAATGATGTCATCAGGGTGTGTAGGTTTATACAAGGACTACAATACAACAATGTCATCTGGCAAAGCAATGGGGTGACTAATCAAGTGCATGCAACCACACCATTGTGGTGGGTTAGTTTGTAACATGAACGCCCCTATTTCTACTGTTTACCATTGAGACAACAGATGAATAACTGCTGTTGCGACAACTTTCCAGAGTAGTTAAATCCTGTCTGATAGCATTATAAAAAATTTGCGCAGTGCTCTGGCATCTGATAAACCTTCAAACCCATCTGTTACCCACACTGCACTTTGTTATTATTTCATGTCTCACAGGTACCTGTAGCAACAAACCCCCGCCAACACATTTTTTATTTTTACGCAGGGCTGTTTTCAGTCTGCTCGCTGATGGAAGATACTGGTTGCAAAGTCAGGATATCTCGACCTCTGCAGCTCTGGTTTTGAACATCTTTCTTTTTAAGGAGTCTCTCACCGGTCCCCACACTTAATGGAAGAACAACACTAAATCACTAGAGTGGCCCTTTAAATGACTAACCTAATTAATAAGCTGATACATTACTCCTGATTTTTAAGTTTTAATTGTGCAAAATAATAACATTTTTCACCTCTGTGGAATAATTTCAACACCTTCTTTAGTGAGGCAGACGTCTTGTTTATTGTAGCCTATCAGCTCATGTTGTCTTTTGTCTTTTTTTTGCCTTTTGTCTTTTTATGCAAATTTGCATGAAACTTCTCTGCTGAACTGATGTTTCATGGTGGCGCATTATCAGCACTAACTGGCGGTCATAGTGGTCACACCGGTCACACCACGGGTTTGACGCTACATCACTAAGAGGCAGCCATGTATCACACAAACCTCCTGTTATTTTGTCATTTGGATGTTCAGCCGTTAGAGGCCAAGCGAGGGGGGGAACCTTTTGATCCGCGCTTCCTCGCAGCAGAAATGATTCACCTGTTTATTCAAATGACAACCTTAAGCTGATGATTAAAGTGTAATATGTACTAACGCGGAATCTCAGCATCCCACACACACACACACACACACACACACACACACACCAACACACACACACACACCAACACTGGAGCTCCGCCACAGCCTGCAGCTGCATTGACGGTAAACAGAGCAAGGTAGCGCATGGGCAGCCAGCAGGGAATTATTCCACATCGCATCACATCCCTGAGCATACATGGCGTCCTCACACACCGAGCCATGAATTTAGTGTGCAGGCTGACGGGGTAGCCGCCAATTTTTTTTTTTTTCCTCTCTTTTTTTATTTTTTTATTTTTTTATTTTTTGCAGCCATCATTCTCTGCGTCGGTGTGCAGCAGTGGGGAAGATTCAGCGCACATTGCTACGATAGGTATCATCATTTTTCGGGATCAAGACGATGGATGTGGGTTCATCCGGATCTATTCCTGCGAATACGGCGGACGGGCGCGATTCTTCTTTCTTTCTTTTCTTTTTTTTTATTCAAGACGCATCCACATCTTCCGTATGTTGCAAGGTGTCTTTGAAAAGGGAGCGGAGGAAATGAGAAGAAAGGTCTATTTTGACTCACGCCTGTCGAGATGGTGAGTGAAATGCATGGCTGTTTTTTTCCCCCCACTGCGCCCCATGGCTGAGCAGCAGTACCTGCTTTTGACGGCAAATCCTCTCCAGCTAATTAGAAATGATGTCCACATAAAAAAGAATGTCACAGACCGGTGCATTTCCATTTTCTTTGAGGTGTTTATTTCTACGCTGCATTTTTTTTGTTCATTTCAAATGCACATGGACAGTTTATACTATAGGGAATATAAAGGGGTTTCCTCCATGTATGTGACTTGTATTTAGATTGCACTCTTGTGTGTTCGCAGCTCAAACACTGTTCATGTTTTTTCAGCATCATCCTCCACGCTATTATTTATATTCTGCGCGTTTCTGGTGCGCAAAAGGGGGTTGCTGTTATGTTAGGAAACTCATGAAATATTCCAGTGAATGTCCAGTTATTCTCATCAACTTCAATGCAGTTTCAAGCTGAAAGAGAAACCATTTTAAACAGTGGCTCCACTATAGCATCGCGTTTTAAAATGACCTTCAGTGCTCGATGGCTGGGAATTAATTCTCACCTGGGATGGAGTGTCCTTTTACAATCAGTGCTGTGGCCTTCCTGGCAGAATACACATAAATCATAGTATCTAAAAAAAATTAAAAAAAAAGCCTACATGATGTATTTCCTTCTGACCTTTAGCCTACCTGTTACTGAAACCACATCAAGGATTTGATGCGTTACTGTGGCTGATGCTTCCAAAAATGTGTGGTTGCGTTTCCCTGCCTCTCTCCAGTCATCGCAAACGTTGCCTCGCTGCAGACTACTCACCCATGCTGTGCTCCTTCCGCGTCCCAAATACATCACAATACATTTGACAAAAAAAAAAACAGTTATGTTATTTAAAATGTGAATGAATGCTTGAGCCCTGCACGTGTCTCACTCTGGTCAGAAATGGACAGGAAGGAGGAAAATAACTGTACAGCCATATCACCCTCTCATATTACATACTCTGACCTCAGCACCATCACCATGGAGACTATTAACTTTACCACACACTGCATATTTAATAGGCCTGATTTTGATCCCTGCACTAATGTACACTCTGCAGCCTTTTTGAACATACACTGTGTTTTACATCCCTGACACCAACATATGAAGGTATGTATGAGCTGAGAGCTTATCACTGCTGCTTATGGAAAGCGTGGTTCAGTGGTGTAAGAGGATTTGCTTACATGAAAATGTATTGATACCCTAAGCCTTTAAAAGGAGTCACACTCATCTGGCCCCAGTTCATTTGGCCTTAGGTTGCAGATCTCTGTACCGAAGTCACAGATGATGGTGTTGATGGAGGAGATGATGGGGTGCTGCTGTACATAACCATTATCATAAGGCATATTGGACAGATGGTGCGAAGAATATCAGCGTTTGAGCTGCTATTTCTGATTCAAATGTCTTTCAGAGATGCATGGAATAAAGAAAATCAGCTCTCGAGGTTCATTTCTGCACTCGACCTGCTTGTATGGCCTCTTTATACAACATGCAGGTGTGTGGAGCCCCAGACAGCTGGAGAGTCCGGGGGTCTTTCTACTCTCTTCAGCCTTAAGATGGCAGCATTCTCTTACAATACATGGTGTATGCCAAAAACTAATAACAGCTGGAAGCCGACACCCATGCTTAACTGGCAAATTTGAAACAACATCCGTGATTAACTGGCAAATTTGTAATAACTTCAGTGTTTTTATTCTATTTTCCAGATTATCTGGAAGACTTGTTAGTGGAGATAAAGTTTTTGTCCTGCATATAACCTCCACACGCATGTTTTTTTTTTTTGTGTGTGTGTGTGTGTGTGTGTGTGTGTGTGTGGGGTGATGGTTTGTTTCGTTACCCTCTCTTAGCCCTAATTGATTCTCTCTCTGATTCTCTCTCTCTGCTCACGTGAAGGAGGCATCATTAAGAAGACCTGTACATTCAAGATCAAACACACCTCATTAGATCATTAAGGATCACTGTCATTCTGCGTAAGAGCAAAGAGCCATCTCTTAGCTGTGACCTGCAATGTTTTTTTTCTATGAGCGCTGAATCACAGCGAAGACTGATCCCACCGTCGACCCGATGTAGGAACTGCTCCCTCCGATTCCCACAACCTCTACTCTTGCTTGGATTTCAGCATTCAGTCAAATCCACCAGGTTTGTATTTTAATGTGCCGGGAGGAGGCCGTACAATTTTCTTTCTGAGTATTGATCCCATATCAGGGTGTATACACAACAGATTATAGCGATAAGAGGTGCACTGTACTCACATGCAGATGCTCACAAACTAAGTGTACTTAAGTGAGGCACAAATGATGTTCAGAGAGCACAATCTAGTATAATAGATGCTATAAACACGTGCACATGAGTCAGTGATATTCTGGCTGTTGAATCCGCTTGATCCTGACTTTATTCTTGCTTTTTCTTTGCTTTTATTTGCCCTTCTCAGGACAGAGTATGCCATCTGCACCTTTTCACAGAATCCTACGACCCCTTCTGCTCGGCACGTTCATCCTGGGATGCTTTGTGACTCTGTTTTTGATGTATTTTAAACCATCCACCAGCTGGTTATCAGGTCCCGTAGAGTCAACAGCATCCACAGACCGGGTTAAGAACCTCTTCTCCACCAAGAGTGATAAAAACGTAACCACCGTGCTGATCTGGCTCTGGCCTTTCGGACAAACCTACGACTTGAGTGTCTGCAGCTCTCTCTTCAACATCGAGGGCTGTTTTATCACTGCAGACAGAAACCTCTACAATAAGTCAGATGGGGTCATCATCCATCACAGAGACATCTGCACTGACCTGTCCAACCTGCCGCCGTTCCAGCGACCATCCTTCCAGAAGTGGATATGGATGAACTTGGAGTCGCCGTCACACTCGTCCCAGCTGCCTGGGATCGAGAACCTGTTCAATCTGACTCTCAATTACCGTCAGGATGCTGACATTGAAGTGCCTTATGGGTCCATCGTAGCGGCGGAGGGCGAGGAGGACTTTGTCCCGCCCAGCAAAAACAAGCTGATCTGCTGGATTGTGAGCAACTGGAACCAGGATCACGTGCGGGTGAAGTACTACAATGAGCTGTACAAACACATCGAGGTTCATGCGTATGGACAAGCCTTCGGGGAGTACATCTCTGACCAAGACTACTTCCCCACCATCGCCAGCTGTAAGTTCTACCTGGCTTTTGAGAACTCCATCCACAAGGACTACATTACTGAGAAACTGTACAACCCGCTCTCTGTGGGGACAGTGCCAGTGGTTCTCGGCCCGCCCCGGCAGAACTACGAGAACTTTATCCAGGGAGACGCTTTCATCCATGTGGACGACTTCACCTCGCCCAAGGAGCTGGCTGATTACCTGCTGCTCCTGGACAAGAATGAGGAAATGTACCTCAGGTACTTTGAGTGGCGGCGGCACTTTAAAGTAAAGAAGGCCTATTTCTGGGCAGAGCACACATGCCTGGCTTGTGATTACCTGCGTAGGCACAAGGAGTATAAGGCATTCAATAACCTTGATAAGTGGTACTGGGGTGGATAATGCTTTGAAGGGCTATGCAGTGCTTGTTTTGTTGTTGAAGGCAGTGCTTTAAGATTTTTGTCCTTCGGTTGACATGAAGGTTCATTACTGTTCTGTCCAGAGCTCCCGAATGATGTTTTTCTATTGGTTCAGTGGCCCGGTGAGATGTCTGTCTTGTTTGTTTGTTTTTTTTTAATTTGCAAGCCAATTTTGCTAAGCCTTACTTTGCCTTTTGAGTTATCAGTTATTATTTGTATTTATTTTTTATGAATTACAAATGCACTACATTTTTTTTAATTGTTATTTCAACCCATGTTTTGCTTAACATGACCACATTTGCTGCTATTTTTAATGTTTTTGTTCTATTATTAGTATGAATGCTTGATTGTATGAATGTTCCTGTGTAACAGATAATATTCATGATGCAAGGTTGTCATTTTTTCTTTAAATATCACCTTCTCATGAAGTGGCACACAGCAGACCTTGCTGCAGAAGGAGACTGACATAAAAGTGAAAATATTTATGTAATATTTATTCAAGTGAGGCATTATATGATAAAAACAATCTCATCTGTGCTAGTGATGCTGTCACCTATGCAGTGTTTACTGAACTCAAATGTGAAAATAGGTCAATTGTGTCATGTACATATTGTGTACTTTTGGAATTATGTAGCTGTCATTTTTTCATATTTTTGTATGTTTGCATTTGCACTTCTAATTCAACTGTTACCTATCTTTACATATGTACAGTAAGACAGACGGTCATCGTAGTATGTGGTTGTTGATAGCATATGGTGATCATTACTCCGGTAGTCTCCAATAGCAGATGTGACTCTGCTCCGTGAGAGGGAGGTTACTATTTTAATCATGTTATGAATTGTTCATTGTCACATGTAATGTGTCACAGTGCAGTTGGATCCCATGTGGATGATGATAGTACAGTACATTCATTGTACTGCAATGTGAAAGTCCCACACAACCCATTATTTTGCATTCTGATTCGATCTACAAAAGTCTGTAATTTCTAACTGATACGGTGACAGGAAAGAGCATAAAATTTATACATAACTGAATCATTTTATTAAGCGATTTTTCTGTGTGTACTGTACTCTCATCCTACAATTTGACTTTTAAAAATTAACACTGATATTTTCAACTATTTCACAAACACTTTGACCCTATGTTAACATAGGTAAACTATGTTAACATAGGGTCAAAGTGAGTGTGAAATAGACCAGATCTGACCATGTGAGCTTTACTCACATGTTTGGGACCTGTTAAGGAAAAATGGGAGATATTCACGATTACTGCAGGATTATCCATGTTTCTGTCTTTGAATCATCACACCACAACGTTGCCTGGGGAGTTGGCGGTTGCATGTGAAAGATATTCTTCTGGATTTTTTTTTTCTTTTTGTTCGTATACAATCCTGTTTACAGCACAACACCACTCAAGATCACACTACAAAAAGACAGCTCTTCATCTGTTGATATCACACCACTTGTAAATGTTGTCAAACAGCTATTTCACTGAACAATGCATCTCAACAGCACCCAGCAGCTATTGACACGATGGTTACATTTTTACTCAAGAACTGTGCAAAACCATGTCAACATTTTATGCAAGATAAACCGGTGGCTTCTTCTAAAATATTCTAACGTGTCAGGTTATTATCATTTTGATATTTCTTCACTGTCAAAGGGACCATTGATATAAATTATGATGAATTCAATTATTTTTCTTATATAAATATGGCCCTAAATGCCATAACGAAACCTGTATATAAACCTTGTTGTAAACTGAATCATCATCTGGATCCAATGAGCCCACTAACACAGATCAGTCCTGTCTGTGAATCTGAACCAGACTGAGGGAGCTCCTGCAGTGGTTGCATTCATGGAGAAAGGAAGCAGTGTGTTGTATATATTTTTAATGTTCAAATCTCTTTGAAACATGCAAGTGTTGTCAGGCAGTGAATGTGATTTCGCTGTATCTTTGTAAGTAAAGCTTGTGCTTCGAGAGACTGTGAATCAAGACGAAAGGAGAGAGACACTTGAAAAGGATAACCAGCGTCAGAGACAATGGTTTTAGTGTTGTAAGGTGGATGGTTTCATCAGGCAATTTTACACTGAAGAAGTTGTTTTTTTTTTTTTTTCCTGATTAGGCAGTAATCCTGTTGGCATGACCCAATTGAAAAAGTTGTACGAAATCGCAGCAGAGATATAGCACTTTTATTCATGTGGAGTTGTGTGACTCACTGTGCTGGTGGCTGTCTTAGATGGAGCTTTTGTGAGTTCAGAAACTGTCATCCAAGACTTCAGCCTGTCCCACAGATTAACTATGAAGCTGCCACTCATGGTTTCATATTGTACAGTCCAATCTCATGTATGAAAACAAAGGTTTCTTGTCCAATGTGGTTAGTGACTTTAAGAAACAAAAGATTTGTTTTTCTGCGTGTTGTCTGTCTCTGTCATCCTCTCTCCCTTTCTCTCT